>NC_135815.1:15149328-15419328 GCF_964213995.1 Mustelus asterias | reverse complement strand
CCCTGGGTCCCTGGTCAGAAATCCAATAAGAAGTTTAACAACACCAGGTTAAAGTCCAACAGGTTTATTTGGTAGCAAAAGCCACACAAGCTTTCGGAGCTCTTAGCCCCTTCTTCAGGTGAGTGGGAATTCTGTTCACAAACAGAGCTTATAAAGACACAGACTCAATTTACATGAATAATGGTTGGAATGCGAATACTTACAACTAATCAAGTCTTTAAGAAACGAAACAATGTGAGTGGAGAGAGGTTTCGTTTCTTAACTCTCTCCACTCACATTGTTTCGTTTCTTAAAGACTTGATTAGTTGTAAGTATTCGCATTCCAACCATTATTCATGTAAATTGAGTCTGTGTCTTTATAAGCTCTGTTTGTGAACAGAATTCCCACTCACCTGAAGAAGGGGCTAAGAGCTCCGAAAGCTTGTGTGGCTTTTGCTACCAAATAAACCTGTTGGACTTTAACCTGGTGTTGTTAAACTTCTTACTGTGTTTACCCCAGTCCAACGCCGGCATCTCCACATCAGAAATCCAATGACAATACCACCGTGCCATCGCCTATTTGCTACTGATAACCTGACAAGGTGTACACCAAGAATGTTTGAAACTGCGTCCTGCAGTGGTGAGGAATTGCGAGAGGGGACATTCAGAGTACCGGCCATAAAGTTGTTCAGCATGAATATGCGCTGCTAATGCCAAAACACTCTCAGCAGGTCGCCTTCACTAATCTCTGGATTTGTCATAAAAATACCTCCAATTTATATCCAACACTCCTTCTCCACTTGACACGAGCTGCGAGCTAAAAGCCAGCACAAGAGTATGAGCATGATCTTACTGCCTCATTATTGCTTCAAGCTACTTTCTGTGTAGCAAAAGGCAGCATCTTATTCAATTGATTTTGGCAAAGATCTCTAAAATTCCTGATATTGAAGGCGATTCGCGTGATAAGGTTGGACATTTACTTGCGCATCACTTGTGACAAAGGAAAGCCCAGTTGCAAGTGGCCTAATTTCATTCTTCTTCAGGGTCAGCGATTTCAGATTTGTTACTTCAGCCTCTGGAACTCATGAATCAATGCTCCACCAATCTGAATCCAATCTACAAACGTTGAATTGGGCCGTTGTTTTGGTCGTATTTTACCTTCCCTTTTCGCTGTTTTTTGATCAACTGTATTGGAATATTAGACTAATTTCAAGAAAGCATGTTTTAGTCAAAGCCGTCCTGTCGCGATTCTTGATCTGATGGTGACCCTTACAATAGTTTTCATCCCTTTCCTCTCGCTATCTCCTCCCCCAATTCCAGTATCCATAAAAAGCAGCGCTGGTTAAAAACTGAAGAGGGAACCTTCTCTTGAAATTAATTACTGTGTGCAATTCTGGTCACCCTATTATAGAAAGGATATTATTAAACTAGAAAGAGTGCAGAAAAGATTTACTAGGATGCTACCAGAACTTGATGGATTGAGTTATAAGGAGAGGCTGAATAAACTGGGACTTTTTTCTCTGGAGCATAGGAGGCTGAGGGGTGACCTTATAGAGGTCTATAAAATAATGAGGGGCATAGACAAGGTAGATCATCAATATCTTTTCCCAAAGGTAGGGGAGTCTAAAACTAGAGGGCATAGGTTTAAGGTGAGAGGGGAGAGATACAAAAGTGTCCAGAGGGGCAATTTTTTCACACAGAGGGTGGTGAGTGTCTGGAACAAGCTGCTAGAGGTAGTAGTAGAGGCGGGTACAATTTTATCTTTTAAAAAGCATTTAGATAGTTACATGGGTACGATGGGTATAGGGGGATATGGGCCAAATGCGGGCAATTGAGATTAGCTTTGGGGTTTTCAAAAAAAAATAAGGGCGGCATGGACAAGTTGGGCCGAAGGGCCTGTTTCCATGCTGTAAACCTCTATGACTCTAAGACTCTAGGAGAGACGAAAGCCACAGTCTTCAGCCCTGCAACAAATTATGTTCCCAAGTCATTGATTCTAGCCACCTACCCAGACTGAACCAAACCATTTGCAAAATTGACATCGGGCGGCACGGTAGCACAATGGTTAGCACTGCTGCTTCACAGCTCCAGGCACCTGGATTCGAATCCCGGCTCGGGTCACTGTCTGTGTGGAGTTTGCACATTCTCCCTGTGTCTGCGTGGGTTTCCTCCGGGTGCTCCGGTTTCCTCCCACAGTCCAAAGATGTGCGAGCCAGGTTGATTGGCCATTCTAAATTGCCCCTTAGTGTCCTGGGATGCATAGGTTAGAGGGATTATTGGGTAAAATATGTAGGGATAGGGGTTGGGTGGGATTGTGGTTGGTGCAGACTCGATGGGCCGAATGGCCTCTTTCTGCACTGTAGGATTCTGATTCTGACATCCTATTTGACCTGGAGCAAAGATTCTGACCCCATATTCTCTCCATTACCAAAATCACTTTCACCTCCACAGTATTTCCCACCTCTGGCCCTCCCGCAACCTTCCTGCTACTGAAACCCTCATCCATGTTTCTGTGTTCCTCCAACCCCCACAGCCCTCCAAAGTCCAGGCTTTGGCTGAGTGGTATTATCGCTAGGCTATTAATCCAGGAACTCAGCTAATGCTCTGGGGACCGGGGTTCGAATCCCGCCATGGCAGATGGTGGAATTTGAATTCAATAATTATCAAGAATCTATCTAGCTCTACAATAAAAATATTCAAACATTCTGCTTCCAGTGCCTTGTGATGAAAAGAACAGCAGCAACAACTTATACTTAGATAGCACCTTTATGGCCAATGCACCTAACCAGCTCGTCTTTCAGACTGTAGGAAGAAACCGGAGCACCCGGAGGAAACCCGCACAGACATAGGGAGAACATGCAAACTCCACACAGACAGTGACCCACGCCAGGAATTGAACCCATGTCCCTGACACTGCGAGGCAGCAGTGCCAACCACTGTGCCACCGTGCCGCCCTTTAATCCTTAGCAAGAGGAATGATATTCTAGTCGGCGTAGAATTACAAAGGGCGGGATTTTCCAGCCCTTCCTGTCGTTGGGATCCCCTCGAAGGTGACACCCCCCCCCTCCCCCACCTCCCCCACCCGCAGTGAGTTCCCAGGCGGCGGGATGGGTGAGCCATAGTGAGCGCCGCAGACATCGGCGGGACCAGAAAATCCTACGTGTGGCCATTGATGAATCGCCTCCGCCACCAGAAAATCCCACCAATGGGATCTACAGCCCATGAGCAGGCCTTTCAGCCCATCTGCTCTATGCTGGTACTTAACCTCCACACAGGCCTCCTCCCGCCTCTCCCCATCGAGCACGACCAGCATCACCTTTCATTCCTTTCCCTCTCGTGTATTTAGCTGACTTGGCTGCCGTCCACGTGGGTGTAAGGCACAAGATCCAGGGGAGCCAGCTGGTTAATTCCATGTGCCTGATGTCACCATTTCCCCTGTTACTTGGCTGATAGCATCATACAGGTTACCTTTCCCCATTTCTTTTCCCCAGGGATTGATACGAGAATGGGTTAAGCACCGAATATGGCAATATTTACTGTGTCTGATACTGGAGCTTGCCGATTCTATTTGTGATGAAGGTAACAATCTAGCACCTTTGTTAATGTCTCTCAGATCTGATGAGCACGTTGATTGTTTTTCAAAGCACATTCCTCCTTATTACATGGAGGCTTTGCTGCCAGGGACCCTCACAGGGTCTGTCTAATGAGGATTTCTGCTGCCGTCTGTTTGCAGACACAAAGCCCTTGCAGGGAGATGCAATAAGGATGAAAATATTAAATGATAAGGACGTGATAAGCCCGGGATATTACTTCAAATTAAGCCAAAAGAGCAGGCCCATTTGGATATAAATTTAGATTTGTGAAGAATCCTTTCAGAAGAAACATTTGGAATCAGCTTCATTACTCAAGGCACAATGATACTCTGCCAGGCATGGTGATAGAGGCAGGGACATAACAATGGTTAGCACTGCTACCTCACAGCGCCAAGGAATCAGGTTCGATTCCCGGCTTGAGTCACTGCCTGTGCGGAGTCCGCACGTCCCTGTCAGAACAGCATCCCAGTCAGAGCATGAAGTGCATCTCAGGACTACAGTGGAGAAACAGGCAAGAAAGGGACGAATTCACGGTGGCACAGTGGTTAGCACTGCTACCTCACAGCGCCTGGGAACCAGGTTCGATTGCCGGCTTCGGTCCCTGTCTGTGTGGAGTCTGCACGTTCTCCCCATGTCTGCGTGGGTTTCCTCCGGGCGCTCTGGTTTCCTCCCACAGTCCGAAAGACGTGCTGGTTAGGGTGCATTGGACGTGCTAAATTCTCTCTCAGTGTAACCCGAACAGGCTCTGGAATGTGGCGACTGGGAGATTTTCACAGTAACTTCATTGCAGTGTTAATGGAAGCCTACTTGTGACAATAATAAATAAACTTTTTTTTAAAATTCAAAATGCCGCTGACTGCTACACAGATAGAATTGGGTTACGTGAGGAATATCTTCATGTAACCTAAGGTGCTATCAATTGTCCACCAAACAATTCTCGAGACACATCTGAATTGTGATCTCGGGAGAAAGAATTTGCTCTTGTTTTGCGCGCTGAATCACATTTTTGAAATTACTGGAGCAGTTTCATTGTGTAGACAAACAAGGGGGTTAATTAATGAACTGTCAGTGCAAACTGCAAAGGATAAAGGGTTGGCAATGGGACAAGTGAAGAAAGGAAAGGTAGGGTCAGAGGACGTATGAATGGTGACAACAGAATAGTTTCAGTTAAAGTTTATTTATTAGTGTCACAATTAGGCTTACATTAACACTGCAATGAAGTTACTGTGAAAATCCCCTAGTCGCCACACTCCAGCGCCTGTTCGGGGCCAATGCACCTAACCAGCACGTCTTTCAGATTGTGGGAGGAGACCGGAGCACCCGGAGGAAACCCACGCAGACACGGGGAGAACGTGCAGACTCCACACAGACAGTGACCCAAACCGGGAATCGAACCCGGGTCCCAACAACACAGTGAGAGGGAGAAATGAAAAGCGTGACAAAGTGGAGTAGGTTCCTGTGGCTCAGGAATGTGGGGGAAGGAAAGCAGGTGCCCCAGTGCATGCTGTAAAAATAGCCCAGTACCGAAATCCCCACTTCCAGCGTCAGCGTGTTGACATGTTGACATGTCAAAACGACATGAAAAAATCCAAACTGTGTTCACCAAATTTTATTCCCTTTTTTGTTACTTTGAAATGAACTTTTGCTGAACTGATAGGTGGCTGCTACAGATCACATAACTCTTCCCACATAAAGCTTCCTACAGCAGCTACAGGGAGAAAACTTTTCCTTTCATCCTTGTGAAAACTCACACCCCATAGGAAAGAAATTATAATTCCAAAACCAGGGGACATGCAGAGATCAAAACCCGTTACCTGTGCAGAGGTGTTAAGAGACCCATCTCACATCTGGAATTGCCCAGGCCTACTTCAAAAGACGACTACTGAGGGGAAAATGGGGATCATTTGCACCTTGATAAGCTTACCCTTCTAGTGGAGTCACAGGGTCTGCCCAGACAAAGGCTCCCTGAAACAAGATCCTCAACATGGGTGGTGATGTGTTAAGAAACTGTCAGGGATATCATAAGCCATGAAACAAAAGCTAGGCCTCCATGCCAGATATACATTCTTTTTGAAATAACTGTGGAAGAAGGAGGTCACACGAATCAAGTGATCATTTTGATATCTGTATATTCAGTTGACAACCGAGTAACAAACTGTCTGCTCATTAAACATCAACCGGAAAGAACTCCAGCAGACCCCCTGGCTGGCCAGACACCCAACCACCATCTCTCAAGTCCCCGTAAAAGCATCTGACCATCGACTGCCGAGCAGTCATTGCACAGAAACCTCAGCATGCTGCAACATCATTCGCTTTAAAAGTTTCTCATGCTGTGCCTCCAACCAGAGACGCATCTGAACTGAACCTCACTGTGGAGGACCCCTCCTCTAGATTTTGACTTCCTGAACTCTGGAGATCATTTAAGCCAATATTCATTTCTGTGGTTCCTTTATTATTGTTATCCATAGTTGTATAGCTGTAAAACTCCCTCTTTTCGACCCCGTTTTACTGTCTGTATGTGTATGCATCCTGATGAGGCTGCAAACATCCCCCACACCCCCCCAACTAAGCTCCTGAGTCAATCATAAAAAGAGGTTTCTGAGAGTTATTTGGACCACATAAACTGGGGGTTTGGGGAAACACCATGCAGCCTCGTCTTAAAACAGTTAAAAACACCTCTGCTTACAGACAGATGGTGAGAGAATAATGAAGTTCAGTTTACCTCTCTTTCCTATCCATTACAATGCCACCTAAAATATGCACTGACGGCAATGCAGCACACCCTCAGCATTACACTGGACTGGTGTGTCAGCCCAGATCTGGAGTCTGCACTATATGGCTCTTTAACATTTCACTTGTGGCTCTCAACCTTTTTTGGTTGGATCAAATTAACAAGCAAAAAGAGTGAAGTCGAGAAAAGTAGGAGATATGGGTGCAATCTTACCGGCTGTTCACACCACACTCCTGCTGCAGCAAAATCAGAGAATTTGGTGCCTTGTTCACTGCAGTGGGATGGGAAAATCCTGCCGGCATGGACGGTCGTAACATTCCAGCCCCATGTTTTTATTGTGGGACTAAAGGGTGAATGAAGAGGTGACACGGTGGCACAGTGGTTAGCATTGCTGCCTCAAAGCGCCAGGGGCCCCAGTTCGATTCCCAGCCTCAGGTCATTGTCTGTGTGGAGTTTGCACGTTCTTCCCGTGTCTGTGTGGGTTTCCTCCGGGTGCTCTGGTTTCCTCTCATAGTCCAAAGATGTGCAAGTTAGGTGGATTGGCCATGCTAACTTGCCCCTTAGCATCCAAAGATATGTAGGTTAGGTGGATTGGCCATGCTAAATTGCCCCTTAGTGTCCAAAGACAAGTTGGTTAGGGGGATTAGCCATGGAAAAAGTATGGAGTTACGGGGATAGGGTGGGGAAAAGGGCTTAGGTAAATTACTCTGTCAGAGAGTCGGTGCAGACTCAAAGGGCCAAATGGCCTCTTCTGCACTGTAGGAATTATATGATTCTAAGAATCATTGGGCTGTACTTTAGTCTGTAAATGGTGATTTTAACTAAAAATACCATTGTGCTCTAAGTGACCCCTATTTGAGCGGTATAGCCATACCATGCTTCCAGTCAATGCTTGGTTCTGGGAACAGGTTTTATGATTGTGAAGATGATGAGATGATAAATTATTCTGAATCTGCTATCAGAAAGCTATTTATATATCATGAGAATCAATAACCAAAATGTACAAATCCTAAGTTACAGTTTTATTTTTAAAATGGTTTTGCTGACAAAATCACAGTTTAAAAAAATTGCAATATTTCAGAAGTAGATCTATTTTAATTTTGCTCTTTTTTCTACTCATGCATAAATTCAACACATGTAGTTTCTTTGATTATCTATAAAAAAAATTATGCATTCTCTCAGCGGTGCTTGGAAATGTGCCGACTATTTGGTTTAGAATGAGTTTGTCGACCCCTGGCCTGGATTGTACCCTGCCCTTATCTTCCTGCTTCAGCTGCTCGCTGACCTGCTGCAGGGTTCATGTATCTTGGGTCAAACTTTCTGATTTTTGCTTTTTTTCTGATTTGTTCTTTTAAATTTACTGTTTTAGCTTATTGTTATGAACTCAGAATTGGTTTTATAGGTGAGGGCTTTCACCCCATGACTGGCGCAATTGACTTGATTTAATTTATTATTGCCACATGTGTTATTAGTATACAGTGTAAAGTATTGTTTCTTGCGCAGTATACAGACAAAGCATACTGTTCATAGAGATAGAAAGGAGAGGGTGCAGAATGTAGTGTTACAGTCATAGCTAGGGTTTAGAGAAAGATCAACTTAATGTGAGGTAGGTCCATTCGAAAGTCTGACAGCAGCAGGGAAGAAGCTGTTCTTGAGTCGGCTGGGACGTGATCTTAGACTTTTGTATCTTTTTCCCAACGGAAGAAGGTGGAAGAGAGAATGTCAGGGGTGCGTGATTATGCTGGCTACTTTTCCAAGGCAGCGGGAAGTGTAGACAGTGTCAATGGATGGGAGGCTGGGTTGGGTGATGGACTGGGCTTCGTTCACGACCCTTTGTAGTTTCTTGTGGTCTTGAACAGAGCAGGAGCCATACCAAGCCATACAACCAGAAAGAATGTGGACATCGTGGGTGAAGGAGTTGATGTTAAGGTGATCAATGAGTTGGTGAATGGGAGAACAGGCTTGAGGGGCTAAATGGCCTGCTCTAATGTTTCCAATGACAGTGACCCTGTCCTCCTAATTGTAGTGTCATTCAGCAACAGAGTGGATACAAAGAACAAAGAACAATACAGAACAGGAACAGGCCCACAAAGCCTGCGCCAATTCCTAATTCTTATTCAGACCCACGCCTTAGTTCCCATACGTGATTTCTATCCCTCTATTCGTCTTCCATTCATGTGCTCTCAAGATATGCCTTGAACATTGCTAATGTGCCACCTCCACTGGTAGTGCGTTCCAGGCACCTCCCTCTGTGTGAAAAACTTTCCCCACACATCTCCCCTTAAGTTCCCTCTCTCACTTTAAACCTGTGCCCTCTTTTAGTTGACCTTTCCACCCTGGGAAAAAGCCTCTGCCCCCCTATTCACCCTGTCTATACCTCTCATAATTTTGTGGACCCATATCTGGCCGCCCCTCAGCCTCTGTCTTTCCAATGCAAACAATCTGAGTTTGCCCAACCTCTCATATGGGTTCAGATTTGAAGTACAGCCATGTCCAATGCAATCAGTCATGGAGCAAGGTGGCTGATTCTTAATGAATGACAGTTAAATTTATATCACTTATTGGGAGGTCTTATAGTGTAGTGAGTAACATCCCTGCCTATGGGACAGCAGCTCTGGGTTCGAGTCCCACTCCCAAGACTGATTGGCATGCGGTTATAATAAGGCTAAAAGGTTGGTTATCAAGCTGTAAACTCTTCCACCACACAGTAAGAGCAGGGGAGACTCCTGGTCAGCCATGCTTGTTGTGGCATGACACTCCTGCAGACTATAGACTCAGGCTTTATGCTCATGACCTGATCCAGGAAGAACAAGCTATGGAAACAGACGCATGCTTTGTCTGTCTCGCACATCACTAGGTGTGAGAAGTCTTCCAAGTGCATCTATTCCTCCATTGCTACTGACCATACCTTGCCGAAGCTGACAGTTGGCATTATCTGGGATCTGTGCTCAATAGGATGTGTGGGTGCCAAGTGCACCCTGCAATTGGAAGGTGGCATATTGGCTTATGTCATCCAATGTAAACTCCGTCAGATCGGATGGGACAGCCCTGTGTGTTTTCTGACATTGCTGCCCACAAAAACTATGGGGGTGGGGTAGAGTGGGGAGGGGGTGTTTAAAGGAGGCCATTCAGCCCAACTTACCTGTGTGGTACCTCTGAAAGAGCTGTCCAATTAATCCCACATCCCTGCTCTTCTCTATAGACCTGTAATTATTCCTTCCTTGGGTATAAAACTGAATCCTTTTCAGACTAATTTCCTTTCAGTCATCTCATTGCGTAATGGACAATTCTCCTCAGGCACCACCATCTCCCCCCCCCTCACCCCTCCCCTACACACACCCTGGCTTGTAAGTGGCACAGCGGCACAGGTGGTTAGCACTGCTGCCTCACAGCGCCTGGTTTCAATTCTGGCCTCAGGTCACTGTCTGTGTGGAGTTTGCACGTTCTCCCAGTGTCTGCGTGGGTTTCCTCCGGGTGATCTAGTTTCCTCCCACAGTCTGAAAGACATGCGGGTGAGGTGGATTGGCAATGGCGATTGCGCCGGGTTACGGGGATGCGGGTGATGGTGGGCTTGGATAAGATGCTGTTTCAGAGAGTGCAGACTCGATGGGCTGAATGGCCTCCTTCTGCACTATAGGGATTTTATGGTCATTGACTTCTGATGCACATACTGCACTTTTTTTATTCTTGCACTATTTTATTACAGATCCCGAACAGGACAAAAATAAGAATCAAAATGTAGGCTGCCGCTTACTTTAACTATGGAGAGACGATTGTGCAGCATGATTATCTGGCAGCGTTGCAGAGGAACTGGGAGACACTTGCAGTACATGCTGATTAGGTGACTGACAGGCAGTGTGCTACAGAATGGACGGACGTGCCCTAAGATCACCATTGATTTCCTTGTGCAGCGGTGCTGGGAGGTTACTTTTGGCAATAAACCTGTTTCTTTTACCTAATTACTGTCATGCTGTGAATCAAAACCAGATGTAAAAGTTTAGCATGTAAGGTCAGAAACGCCAATCAAACATACTAATTAAGGTGTGGATTTAAGAAAAATAAGCCAACATGCCACCTTCCAGCGTTACTTCTGTGCCCTCTTTAATCTTGCCACCCAACCGAGACAGGCTGTCCCTTTGATTGTCTGAACTGCCTCCAAAGTAATAAGGGTTGAGCAATAAATGCTGGGGCAATTAGGGACGGGCAATAAATGCTGGCCTAGCCAGCAAAGCCTGCATCCCATGAATTAATTTAAAAGAAAAGGACAACAAAGAAGACTGATTTCTTCATAAGACCATAAAACATAGGAGCAGAATTAGGCCACTCGGCCCATCGAGTCTGCTCCACCATTCAATCATGGCTGATTTTTTTCTCATCCCCATTCCCCTGCCTTTTCCCCATAACCCCTGATCCCCTCATGAATCAAGAACCTATCTATCTCTGTCTTAAGGACACTCAATGATCTGGCCTCCACAGCCTGCTGTGGCAAAGAGTTCCACAGATTCACCACTCTCTGGCTGAAGAAATTCCTCCTCATCTCTGTTTTAAAGGATCGTTCCTTTAGCCTGAGGTTGTGCCCTCTGCTTCTAGTTTTTCCTACTCGTGGAAACATCCTCTCCACGTCCACTCTATCCAGGCCTCGCAGTATCCTGTTAAGTTTCAATAAGATCCCCCCTCATCCTTCTAAACTCCAACGAGTACAGACCCAGAGTCCTCAACCGTTCCTCATAGGACAAGCTCTTCATTCCAGGGATCATTCTTGTGAACCTTCTCTGGAAAAAGAGATAAAGATAAAAGCAAAATACTGCAGATGCTGAAACAAAAAAAAGGAAATGCGGGAAAACCTCAGCAGGTCTGGCAGCATCTGTGGAGGGGGAGCAAAGCTGAGGTTTTGAGACTGGATGACTCTTTGTCAGAGCAGCTCTGATGAAGATTCATCCAGACTTGAAACCTTAAACTCTGTTGCACTCTCTGCAGATGGTGCCACTCCCGTTGAGGTTTTCCAGCACTTTCTGTTTTCATTTCCAATGACCTGACATTGCAATTCTATTGAGGCAGCGAGAGGAGCCACTCAGAGAGCAGGAGAGCCTCGGCTGTGCTGAGAGATTTCTCCCCATTTTAAAGAAACTGCCTGCATTTATATAGCGCCTTTGACAAACCTCAGGTCCCTCTCAAATCACATTACAGCCACTTTTTGAAGTGCAGTCGCTGTTGTAACATCCCAGCTCAGTTCCACATCGCCCAGTCCCACAAATAACAATGAGTTAATGACCAGTGTGTTTGGTTTAATGCTGATAATTGAGAAACAAACATTTTCTAGGGCCTTGAGTGAATGCACCCTCCTTTGTATTGAGGGTGTGCTGTAGGGTCTGTAGTTTCAATATGAAACTGCAAAGGCTGGAGTTTCAGGAACACGGAATAAGGTTCGGGTTGCTAGAGATGTGACCATGGAAACCAGAATGCCCATCTGCTCCATGCTAAATAGGTACCGTAGGCGACACCTGGAGGACTGGGTGCAGTTTTGATCTGCTTACCTTCGGAAAGACGTACCTGAGAGGGAGGGCAGAGAGGTTTCACTAGCTCCTGGTATGAAGGAACTTTCCTAAGTGGGGAGATTAAATAGATTAGGCTTATATGGAAATGGCGCGGCGGCACAAATGTTAGCACCGCTGCCTCACAGCGCCAGGGACCCGGGTTCAATTCCGGCCTTGGGTGACTGTCTGTGTGGAGTTTGCACAGTTTCCCCGTGTCTACGTGGGTTTCCTCCGGGTGCTCCGGTTTCCTCCCACACTCCAAACATGCATAGGGTGGATTGGCCCTGCTAAATTGCCCCTTAGCATCCAAACATGTATAGGTTAGGTGGATTAGCCATGCTAAATTGCCCTTTAGTGTCCAAAGCTGTGTAGGTTAAGTAATTAGCCATGGTAAATTGCCCCTTAGTGCCCAAGGATGTGTAGGTTAGGTGGATTAGTCATGCTAAATGCACATCATTATGGGGATTGAGTGGAGGGGAGGGGTGGGGTCTTTTGGAGAATCGGTGCAGGCTCGATGGGCCGGCTGGCCTCTTTCTGCACTGTAGGGATTCTATGGTTCTCTGGTTCTATATACCGGGGTGGGGAATGTTACAGCCTCACCGGGGCTGGAGTGGGACTGGAAAATGCAGTGAGCCGCTCAATGGTCCATTGACCTTGGCAGAACTGGATAACCCCACCAGCGCGAGGGGTGTTCAGATTCCCACCCAAGAGTTTCGAGAAAATGTTCACCCTGGCCAGGGAATCTAAAACACAGAATAACAGTCTCAGAATAAGTTATTTAGGACTTCGATGAGGAGAAATTTGTCCACTCAAATATTTTGCAATTCCCTATCCTGGAGGCCTCAGTCTGAATCTACTCAAGACAGAGGTTGGTAGATTTTTGGATACGAAGGGAATTTGGGGATATGGGAAAGGTGCAAGAATGCAGTTGAAGATCAGGCTTGAATCTTTTGAAAGGGTTTTCAATCATTTTCAATCCATTAGCTCCTCATGAACCAGTAAAGACTCACAATCTGGGGAGGCGGTGGCGTAGTGGTATTGTCCCTGGACTAGGAATCCAGAAACCGCAATGTAATGCTCTGGTGGACCTGGATTCGAATCCCGCCACAGCAGATGGTAAAACTTGAATTCAATTTGCAATTAAAAGTTAAATTAACGATGACCATGAAACTATTGTCAATTGTCGGAAAAACCCATCAGGTTCATTAATGTTCTTTAGGGAAGGAAATCTGCTGTCCTTACCCCTGGTCTGGCCTGCATGTGACTCCAGAGCCACAGCAATGTGGTTGACTCTTAAATGCCCTCTGAGATAGAGGGCAGTTAGGGATGTTAGTTAATGCTGGCCCAGCTAATGTCATTCATGTCCCAAAAAATGAATTTAAAAAAATATTATGGCTGAAATTTTAACGCCCGCCCACCACAGGAATCGGAGCGGGTGAGGGGCGGAACATGGAGAGGTCCATTGACCTCGAGTGGAATTTTATGGTTTCGGGACATGTGAGGCCATAAAATCCCATCCTATGTGTGAGAAATCCAACTCCCTAACCCTAACAATCTTTCAAATAAGACTTTAAACCAAGGTCCTGACTGCTCTTGCAGGCAATCATAAAAGATCCCATGGCACCTTTTTGAAGTGAAACAGGGGGGTTATCCCAAATCTCCTGTATAATATTGGATGCACCATCAATCGAGCAAAGACTCGTTTGTATGCAAGAACAAATAGGCTTTTATTAGCAAAGGACTTGGAGCACACCCATGCCGATGAACTGGTCCAGACTGAGGCAGGGGGGTGGGGAGCAGTCGCCTTTATACCTGGACCGGGGTGGGGGCGGAGTCTCGGGTAGGGTTGGCAGGGATGTGTCCAGGCATGTCACATATACAGGTAATAAGCTAACAGTGGTTTACCACAATATTTATTCCTCAATTTACCATCACAAAAACAGACCATCTATTTAGCCTTATTTCGCCTCTCACTGGGTGTGTACTCGATGGAGTTTAGAAGGATGCGAGGGGATGTCACTGAAACTTACAGAATAATGAAAGACCAGGGTAGAGTGGATGTGGGGAAGATGTTTCCATTAGTGGGTGAGACTAAGATCCGAGGGCACAGTCTCAGAGTAGAGAGACGACCCTTTAGAACCGAGATGGGGAGGATTTTCTTCAGCCTGAGGGTGGTGAATCTGTGGAATTCATTGCCGCAGAAGATTGTGGAGGCCGGGTCATTGAGTGTCTTTAAGTTAGCGGTAGATAGGTTCTTCATTGGTGAGAGGATCAAAGGTTACAGGGAAAAGGCGGGAGAATGGACTTGAGAAACACATCAGGCCATGATTGAATGGTGGAGCAGACTCGATGGGCCGAGTGGCCTAATTCTGCTCCCATATCTTATGGTCTTATTATCACGTAACAGCTGCGGGAGCTTGCTGTGCTTAACATGTTTGTCGCATTTCCTGTGTGACAACCATGGCTACATTTCAAAAGTTGTTAACTAACTGTAAAGCACTGTGGCCGCTGTATGAATGCAAATCTTCCTTTTTGTATCAGTGCAAAAAAGGTGGGGAAACGATGAAAGCACTCACAGACCAGGCAGCATCTGTGCCGCGAGAGACAGAATTAAGGTGTCAACCTTAACATAACCCACTCATCAGGAGGCTGACATGATTGGCTGTGACTCTAATGCTGCAACCTGCCTGAGCTGATTCTCCATCAACTCAGTGAGGGCTGATATTGGATAGCGAGTGGAACACAGGAGATTCGCACCCATGGGTTACCCTTACCCCCATTAGTAAGTCAGGTCAACGATCTTTCACAAGGTGCTTTGGAAAAAAAATGGATGTTGCAGCCCCCACTATTTCCTTCAATGGTCTCTTCAAGGGTTGCAACCACATAGAATCCTACAGTGCAGAGGGAGGTCATTCGGCCCACCATGTCTGCACCAAGCACAATCCCACCCAGGCCCTCTCCCCATAACCCCATTGCATTCGCCCTAGCTAGTCCCTCTGACACTAAGAGCCAATTTAGTGTGGCCAATCCACCTAACCCGCACATCTTTCGGACTGTGGGAGGAAACCGGAGCACCCTGAGAAAACCCACGCAGACACGGGGAGAATGAGCAAACTCCACACAGACAGTGACCCAAGCTGGGAATTGAACCCGGGTCCCTGGCGTTGTGAGGCAGCAGTGCTAACCACTCTGCCTCCGTGTTGAGTGCTTCCATCATTTTCCCCACTTCTTTGTGCTGATACAAAAAGAAAGACAAGTGAGAGATTGATGAACAATGTTGGAACTGCAGCAGGAAAGTCCAGGAGGGACACCTATATCAAATAGAATTGAGTAGATACACAACTCTTTCATCCATAGCTTCCCAGCCACTCCCCGGCACTGACCAATGTTTCCCCCGGTGGTTGGAAAGTGCCTTAGCTCCCTGCAAAGGCAATACTCCAAAGCAGATGCACGTGTTTGAAAAATCAATCCTACAACTTTCTTTCTTCTTTCAGTTAGCCCTAGAGGGCGTCCCGCAAGTACATGCTGGGCTGCTCTACAACAACCGCAATCATCAGCCCCACCCACACAGCGCTCCCCTCCCTCCCTCACCGTGTCGGCATGGAAACCATGTCTTCCAGAATACTGAGAGGCCTGGATAGAGTGGATGTGGAGAGGATGTTTCCACCAGTGGGAGAGAATGGAACTCGAGGGCACAGCCTCAGAGTGAAGGGACGCTCCTTTAAAATTGAGATGAGGAGGAATTTCTTCAGCTAGAGAGTGGTGAATCTGTGGAACTCCTTGCCACAGAAGGCTGTGGAGGCCAGGTCATTGAGTGTCTTTGAGACAGAGATAGAGAGGTTCTTGATTAATAAGGAGATTTTGATTTGATTTGATTTATTATTGTCACATGAATTAGTATACAGTGAAAAGTATTGTTTCTTGCACACTGTGCAAACAAAGCATACCGCTCATAGAGAAGGAAACGAGAGGATGCAGAATGTAGTGTTACAGTCTTAGCTAGGGTGTAGAGAAAGATCAACTTAATACGAGGTAGGTCCATTCATTCAAAAGCTTTTCTTGAGTCGATCAAGGGTTACGGGGAGAAGGCAGGAGAATGGGGATGAGAATCATATCAGCCATGATTGAATGGCAGAGCAGACTCGATGGGCTGAATGGCCTAATTTTGCTCATAAATCTTATGGTCTTAAGTCTCCACGTGGCAAACTTCAGGGGCTGAATGGTTTGCCATTATCTAGCTCATTTCCTCAGTGCTTCTGAATCCTTTGGCCTTTCTGTTGGTCGCGTACGGAAAGGCGAAACGAAGAGCAAATGTGTCTCCTTCCAACTTTGTTCCCGTCACCAGCGGTTTGGACCAATATAACGTCATTGGAATGGAGGGAGGCACCTCCTTGCATTACCTGAGTTATCAAGACGCAGCAATGATGTTGGAGGTGAGAGGCTGCAGGAAAGGCCATTGCTTTTAAATTGGCTGATCGGGGTGCCAGAGGCACAGGTCTGGATGACAAAGCAGAGAGGCAGAATTTCATGTGGGAGTCTAAAGGTGCAAGCGCATTAGAGTGGAACTGCTGCCAGTACATTGTCATTATATCTGTAATGCCCTTGAAATAAAGATTGAGATGTTTCTATCAGCCAATTTTATTCCCAGGCAATGGGGTGAAAATCTATCCCATAATTTGGGGAGAATGAAAATCTGCCTTTGATAACACCCAGATCCTTTTCAACTGTTTTTAATATTGATCCTTTTAAAGCATAAATTGGCTCCTGGCAGCTTGCATCACACTGCATTCATCTATATTACAGACTGTTTGCCATAAAGCTCGGCACAACATCGTGGGCTGAAGGGCCTGTTCTGTGCTGTACTGTTCTATGTTCTATCTAGTTATCCACAGTGCTTCTGAATCCTTTTGCAGAAGATTATACTCATGGCACAAACACAAGCGTCTATCAAACGTACTGGCCGTATGTCCACCCACAAAGGCAAATGGGGCCTCTGTTTCATGTCTCATCTGGAAGACGCCACCTTAGGGCGGCACGGAGGCACAGTGGGTTAGCACTGCTGCCTCACAGCGCCAGGGACCCGGGTTCGATTCCCGGCTTGGCTCACTGTCTGTGCAGAGTCTGCACATTCTCCCCATGTTTACATGGGTTTCCTCCGGGTGCTCCGGTTTCCTCCCACAGTCCGAATGACGTGCTGGTTAGGTACATTGGCCATGTTACATTCTCCCTCAGTGTACCCGAACAGGTGCCAGAGTGTGGCGACTAGGGGATTTTCACAGTAACTTCATTGCAGTGTTAATGTAAGCCTACTTGTGACACGAATTAAACTTTTTTTGGAATGCCAGCCGGGGTTTTGTGCTCTCGAGTTTAATTTAATTTGATTTAATTTATTATTGTCACATGTATTAGTGTACAGTTAAAAGTATTGTTTCTTGCGTGCTATACACACAAAGCATACCATTCATAGAGTACATTGGGGGAGAAGGAAAGGAGAGGGTGAATAATGTAATGTTACAGTCATAGCTAGGGTGTAGGGAAAGATCAACTTAATGCGAGGTAGGTCCATTCAAAAGTCTGATGGCAGCAGGGAAGAAGCTGTTCTTGAGTCGGTTGGTACGTGACCTCAGACTTTTGTACATTTTTTCCGATGGAAAAAGAGTATGTCCATGGTGCGTGAGGTTCTTAATTATGTTGGCTGCTTTGCCGAGGCAGCGGGAAGTGTAGACAGAGTCAATGGATGGGAGGCTGGTTTGAGTGATGGATTGGGCTACGTTCACAACCCTTTGTAGTTTCTTGCAGTCTTGGGCAGTGATGCGCTATCAATAAGGCGAAAGACTACCGGTGTGCCAATACAAGTGTAGACTTTTATTCACAACAGAATCAGGAGCACATCCCAACAAATAACCGACCTGGACTGAACAAGGGGGAGGAGACAGCCACCTTTATACTAGGTGCCGAGGGGAGGAACCAAACTGGGAGGGGATGTGTCCAGGTATGACAAACACACACAACGGTGGTCCATATAGGACAAAGGCACAACTGAGGTCTACCACAGGCAGAGCAGGAGCCATACCAAGCTGTGATACAACCAGAAAGAATGCTTTCTATGGTGCATCTGTAAAAATTGGTGAGAGTCGTAGCAGACATGCTGGATTTCCTTAGCCTCCTGAGAAAGTAGAGGCATTGGTGGGCTTTCATAACTATAGCATCAGCGTGGAGGGACCAGGACAGTAACTGGAATGGTATGTGTAAATTATTCTACGCCTGCGACCATAACATCTGACTCAACAGAAGGACTCGTTTATCAGAGTTGGAGCTCGGTTCTGTCCTGGAGGGAGGTGAATTAGATGAATCAGGTCCCAAGAGGTCAACCTGTTACCTTTTAAAAACCTGCCTTGATTAACTGGTCTTTCAGTGCAATAAACGTGTGGCAGGGGCGGCTTTGACTGAGAGCGGTGTGTATCCGCTTTCATTCCAGTTTCAATCAAAGGGAACAGGAGTTTGTAATCCAGGCTGGGAGCACTTAATTCTTCAATACCCTCTCTTGTACCGCTGACAGGCTGCGGGCAAAGAGGATTCCCCGTGGATTGTCATTCAGCAGCAAGGAGGAAAAAAATTGCATTTATCACCATATCTCACCCCAAAGCACTTCATAAAAAAAAACACTTAGGTTGTGGTCGGGATTCTCTGAGTCAGTAAATACACAAGGCAGCTTTCACATGTGATGAATGGTCAGAATATCTGCCTTTGGTTGTTGATGAACGAATGCTGGCCATTGCCTACCTGTTGATTTTAACATAGTCCCATCACACCTTTGACATCTACCCAAACAAACAGATTGGGACCTGACGTAACATCTCATCAAAAGTATATCTCTTCCAACTAAAGTTCCAAAGATGTGCGGGTTAGGTGGATTGGCCATGCTAAATTGTCCCTTAATGTCAGGGGACTAGCTAGGGTAAATGCATGGGGTTATGGGGATAGGGCCTGGGTGGGATTGTAGTCGGTGTAGACTCAATGGGCCTCCTTCTGCACTGTAGGGATTCTATGATTCCATGATTCATTTATTAGTGTCACAAGTAGGCTTACATTAACACTGCAATGAAGTTACCGTGAAAATCCCCTTGTTGCTACACTCCGGTGCCTGTTCGGGTTACACTGAGGGAGAATTTAGCATGGCCAATGCGCCTAACCAGCACGTCTTTCGGACTGTGGGAGGAAACCGGAGCCCCCAGAGGAAACCCACGCAGACACGGGGAGAACGTGCAGACTCCGCACAGACAGTGACCCAAGCCGGGAATCGAACCCGGGTCCCTGACACTGTGAGGCAGCAGCACTGTGCTACCCTAAAGTGTGTCTTAAAGAAAAACAGAAAATGCTGGAAAATCTCAGCATTTGTGGAGAGAGAACAGAGCTAGCGTTTCGAGTCTGGATGAACCTTCTTCAGATCTATGCCTTCCTCAGTGCCTTACATGAAGAATTCCTGTGCAAGATAAAGCATGCCATTGATTTCTCTAAGTCTCTTGTCACACACAAGGGGTTAATGGGTAGTTTCATTGACAGAAAACACACTCTGAGATCACCTTCAATACACCGGATGCTCAATCAGTCATCTTGCCTTACTAGGCAGCTCAGGGAAGGATGCTGAATTTCAACTCAAGTACAAACGGCACAGCGGCACAGTGGTTAGCACTGCTACCTCACAGTGCCAGGGTTCGATTCCGGCCTTGGATTACTGACTGTGTGGAGTCTGCATATCCTCCCCCGCATCTGCTTGAGTTTCCTCCGGGTGCTCTGGTTTCCTCCCACTGTCTGAAAGATGTGCGGGTTTGGTGGATTGGCTATGGTAAATTGCCCCTTAATGTCAGGGGATTAGCAGGGTAAATATGTGGGGATACAGGGATAAGACTTGCTGGGTTTGTTGTTGGTGCGGGCTCAGTGGGCCGAATGGCCACTTTCTGCACTGTATGAATCGGTTTCTGTGATATTTCATTACTTGATTCTTTTTGAGTCAAAGAACAGTTACTTAGATTTGTTTAGGATTGGCTGTCTCTGGAACATTTTATCAACTATAACTGAATCAAATTGATAAATCTTAACTGAAGCTTTCCAAGGGTCAGAGCAGATCGCATCTGAGGATACAGAGGGAAGGAAAAGAACCCTTGTGTAGGAATAGTTTTCTTTACCGAGCAATGCTTGGTGTGGCTCAGTGACCAAGGAGGGAGAAACGTGGTGGCACTTGGGCAGGTGGCGTGCTCGACATTCGGAGAACAAGCGAGGGTCTGCTTCCCGAGAGGCGTGTGCACACTTGTATTCGGCACTGTGTCCCGCTAAAGGCTGGGTGGCGGTTTGCCCTCTGCTGGCTGACACGGCTGCCTCCCACGTCACGGGTTCCCTGTCCCCACGATTGTTTTGCAGTCTACACATTCTCCCCATGTGTCTGCGTGGGTTTCCTCCGGGTGCTCTGGTTTCCTCCCATAGTCCAAAAGACATGCTGGTTGGGGTACATTGGCCATGCTAAATTCTCCCTCAGTGTACCCGAACAGGCGGCGGAGTGTGGCGACTAGGGGATTTTCACAGTAACTTCATCGCAGTATTAATGTAAGTCTTACTTGTGACAATAATAAGTAAACTAAACCAGCAGTTGCAATTATTAATTATTCTGTGCTAATTCAGGTAGTTAACCAAGCTTAATAACATAATCAATGTTGTCCACATATTCTTCTTGAAGCTCTATCACCTTAATCCTGTTCAGTTACACTTTTCCCAAACATTGGCCCAGATTTTGTGCTGGTGATGATCTCAATAGTGTCAAAGTTCACCATCATCATTCTACTGAAACTAATTCTGGAATCTATACGTGTATTGCCAGAGTGCCATATTCATAACTTTTAACTTTACTCAGTATGGAACCTTTAGGAACTGACTTTTTTTTTAATGGACAGTGCGTCCTGCAAAAGATGGCTACCAAGGGTCGTCTGACCTGGTCTGCGAATTCAAAATTTCCACACTGTCCCACAAGGGCAAATTGATGCGTTTCAAATCTAAGAGGTGTCAACAACCCATCTCCTGAAACCATCCAAAAGGCATTCCTGAACTGAATAGGTCTTTTCTGAAACAAAGATGGTAATTGACTCAAACAGGACTGTAGAATTCCTTCCCTAAAGGACATTGGTGAACCGATGAACCGCAAGAAACTGCAAGAGATGTTGAATTTAGCCCAATCCATCACGCAAACCAGCCTCCCATCCATTGACTCCATCTACACTTCCCGCTGCCTCGGCAACGCAGCCAGCATAATCAAGGACCTCATGCGCCCCGGACATTCTCTCTTCCACCTTCTTCCATTGGGAAAAAGCTACAAAAGTCTGAGGTCATGTACCAATCGACTCAAAACAGCTTCTTCCCTGCTGGTGTCAGACTTTTGAATGGACATACCTTGCATTAAGCTGATCTTTCTCTACACACTAGCTATGACTGTAACAGTACATTCTGCACTCTTTCTTTTCCTTCTCTATGAACGGTATGCTCTGTCTGTATAGCGCGCAAGAGACAATACCTTTCACTGTATACTAATACATGTGACAATAATAAATCAAATCAAAATCAGATGGGCTTTTATAACAATCAGCAATGGTTTTATGGTCATCATTAGACTTTTAGTTCCAGGTTGGTCAGCCAGTAGGAAAAACCCATGAGGTTTATTCCATGTTGCCTGATGAGACTTCTTCAAACTGCGAGCAAGAGAAAAAAGTGCTGATGAGCCAATGCCTGAAGCATGTCGTCTGCGATTTAGAAATGCCCGCAGAAATCTCAACTTAAAACTTTCCCAAATTTGAAAGAATGAAACAACTCGTGTTTGACCAGTGGATGCAAGTGCTCAAAATTGTCCACACTTACAAACGATTAAGAGAGGTCATCATAGAATCATAGGAACCCCACAGTACAGAAAGAGGCCATTCGGCCCATCGAGTCTGCACCGACCACAATCCCACCCAGGCCCTACCCCCATATCCCTACACATTTTACCTGCCAATCCCTCTAATCTACGCATCCCAGGACACTAAGGGGCAATTTTAGCATGGCCAATCAACCTAACCCACACATCTTTGGTCATCTTCTTGGAGGAGTTCAAAATGGCCTCCCGCGCAGCCTGAAAACTCATGTAGAGGAACAGAGAGTTTCAAAAGCTTCAATCATAAGGTCTGCTCTGGCGTTACGGAAAGATCAGGGAAGTGCATGGTATCCTACACCATTCCCAATAAATACCCTTTGGTAAAAGGGTTCATTGTTCATCCTGTGATTTCGTGTCCCAAATTATTGGACATTTTACTTCATGTTTGGACTTGCAATGTGATGGAGAAGTATTTGAGGTTAACCTGAACTACAACAGACCAGCTTCCAAAGATTCTTCCAGTTGAATCATTTACAAGCGTGGTTTCCACATGCCTCTATCTATCTTAAATTTGGAAACCTTACTGTTCAGAATACAAGTGTTTCAATCCTCAGTCACATGTTAAAAACAACATTAAGGTATGGAACTCTGCTCTCTGAACAATTGTCCTATGTTTCACTACTAAAAAATATGTGTGGTTAGCACATACTTGCTGTCAAAACAGCCTTTGTAATCATAAACAGGATGAACTAATCACATGTTTGCTGGCGGTATTATGTTAAGTACATGTCTGAACAGCAGTGGTTTTGTGGGCGAGAGGGAAAGGGATTGTTATTCCCTGGGTGGCATGGAGCAAGGTGAGGTTCAAGGCCTCATTACCCCAGTGGAAGTTAATTGCTTGAGGGCTCCTGAAGTTACTTCTGCCGATCCCCACCCTACACTCCGCCCACAGAGAACTAAACTGAATCCGTAGCCAGCACAGCAATAGCTAACATCTCTTTAAGAAGTGTCATCTTGATAGTTTGTCCTGGACCAAGCTATCAGAGTTGAGATTGAGAGAGAGATTGAGAAAGAGATTGAGAGAGAGGGAAAGAAAGAAAGGAAGAAAGAAAGAAAGGAAGGAAGAAAGGAAGGAAGAAAGGAAGAAAGGAAGGAAGAAAGAAAGAGAGAGAAGGAAAGAAAGAAAGAGAGAGAGAGAGAAAGGAAGGAAGAAAGGAAGAGAGAGAGAGAAGGAAGGAAAGAAAGAGGAAGAAAGAGAGAGAGGGAGAGCAGAGATGGAGAGAAGGGGAGGGGAGGGAGGGAAGAGGGAAGGAAGGGAGAAAGAGGGGAGGGTGGGGAAAGGGAAGGGGGGAGGGACAGATGGAAGAAGAAACACATTTATATAGCACCTTTCATGGCTTCAGGACATCAAAGAGCATTACAGGTAATTAAGTACTTTTGAAGTATAGTCACTGCTGTAATGTAATGTAAGGAAACACACAACAGTTAACTTGTGCAATCCAAGCTCCCACAAAGAATCCGATGATCTGCTTTAACAAGGTTGGTTAAGGGACAAATATTGGCCAGGACACCAGAGAGAATTCCCCTATTCTTCGCACCAGGGAATCTCTTATGCCCTCCTGAGGAGATAAGATCAGACTGAGCTCCAGCTTAACAAAGCCCTGAATCCATAACTTCCTGACAAGAGGCAAGATTGCTACCCCCTTAGCAATGGTTCTGACAATGAACGATGGCCTTTTCATCGCAGCGGAACCATAAACTGAAATCTTTATTACCTCCAATTCTTCACACCTCAACATACCACACAGCAAGATTTGGGATAAGTTCTCGGATTCATGAGTTTACCTGGTAAGGGTGGCACGGTGGCACAGCGGTCAGCACTGCTGCCTCATAGCACCAGGGACCGAGTTCATTTCCGGCATTGGGTCACTGCCTGTGCGGAGTCTGCACGTTCTCCCCGTGTCTGCGTGGGTTTCCTCCGCGTTCTCTGGTTTCCTCCCACAGTCCAAAGATGTGCGGGTTAGGTGGATTGGGCTGTGCTAAATTGTTCCTTAGTGTCAGGGGGATGAGCAGGGCGAGTACGTGGGGTTACGAGGATAGGGCCTGGGTGGGATTGTTGTCGGTACTGACACAATGGGCCGAATGGCCTCCTTCTGTGCTGTAGGGATTCCAAGATTCTACCTTCCATACATTCTGAGGAAAATAATGCAGCCAAACATCCTGGGGTCATTAGTGAAGATGAGGTATTTATTAATTTATTAATTCAAAGTTCACTTTGTTATTATTGCATCAGTTGCAATCTCAGTTACTTAGTCTAATTCTTGTGCAATGATACCATAACATTGGGTGTGCTCAGAGCGATTAATAGCAGATTGCTCAGAACCTAAGCTAATTGTCTCTGCTTCTACTTTAAGTCAATTCCAGCCAGTTTCACCAGCTCTCGTCTGAAAGCACTTCCATCTCAGCGAGGCAGACCTGCCAAGAGTCACTCCCAGTGATTGACACTTGCCTATGAATGCTGAGAGTGCCCCTGCCACCCCCCATCCATGGGATGTTTGAGCGATTTGCCAGTTTAACCCACTCCCACTCACCATAAATCCCACTGGGAGGTCACAAAAACTGGCTTGGTTTACAAAATGCAGCTATACACACTTCACACAGGCTGTGCCCTGTTTCATAAGGACATTAAGGACGGTCTTTTCTCCTTGGAGAGACGAAGGATGAGAGGTGACCTGATAGAGGTGTACAAGATGTTGAGAGGCATAGATCGGGTGGATTCTCGGAGGCTTTTTCCCAGGGCGAAAATGGCTGCTACGAGAGGACACAGGTTTAAGGTGCTGGGGGGTAGGTACAGAGGAGATGCCAGGGGTAAGTTTTTCACTCAGAGGGTGGTGGGCGAGTGGAATCGGCTGCCGTCAGTGGTGGTGGAGGCAAACTCGATAGGGTCTTTTAAGAGACTTCTGGATGAGTACATGGGACTTAATAGGATTGAGGGTTACAGGTAAGCCTATATATAAGCCTAGGAAGGTAGGGACATGACCGACGCAACTTGTGGGCCTAAGGGCCTGTTTGTGCTGTAGTTTTTCTATGTCTATGTTTCTATAAGATAGGGTGTGAGTAAAAGGAAAAACTTGCACTGATTCCTCTTACTGTATTTATTCATCTTTATTTATTTATCTTTATTGCCACAGAGTTCGAAGCATTTAGGCACAGTATTATAAACAAGAAGATCAACCACAACATCAGACAATACAAACATAGAAATCACAGTACAGCAGAATCTCCCTCCGTGGCCTGTTTTGGGCCAAATGGCTCCTTCTAGACAGTGTTTATCTTATTAGTGTCACAAGTAAGGCTTACGTTAACACTGCAATGAAGTTACTGTGAAAATCTCCCAGTCGACACACTCCGCCGCCTGTACGGGTTACACTGAGGGAAAATTTAGCATGGCCCAATCCACCCTAACCAGCACGTCTTTCAGACTGTGGGAGGAAACCGGAGCACCCGGACTACGGGGAGAATGTGCAAACTCCGCACAGACAGCGACCCAAGCCGGGAATCGAGCCCTGGTCCCTGGCGCTGTGAGGCAGCAGTGCTAACCACTGTGCCACCGTGCCGCCCTGTAGTGATGTGATAATCATAAGCAATCTAGTTTGGTGATGTGGGTTTAAGGTTAAATATTGATCAGGACACCAAGGGCTAACTCTCTTCCTCAAAATAGTGCTTTTATTTTCAACTGAGAGGGCAGGCGGAGCCTCACATTTGGCATCTCATCTGAAAGAGAGCACCTCCGACGCTGCAGCTTTCCTTCGGCGCTCCATCGGAGTGTCAAGCCTAGAGGCTGCACTCGTGGTTCTCGAGTGGAATTGCAACATAGAATCTTCAGGGTCAAGAAGTAAGGGTGCTGCAAACTGAGCCAAGGCTCACACCGAGGTGAAAAAGGTGAGAGGTGTAGAACAAGGCAAGGTTACCTGTTCATGTGTAGCCAGTTCACAGGTAGCATTCCTTTGTTCTATACCTCTCACCATTTTCACCTCGATGTGAGCCTTGGCTCTGTTTGTCAAGGCTGATTTTTAGCACCAGAAACTAATTATCCTTTGTGAAACTATCTCAGTCAGTAGAGGCTGTATGTACTGTGGGACATCCTGCTCCATATGGTTCAATTCCACAGAGTGCCTGTGCAATTGCCAGTGAGGCCACAGACAGGGCCACACACTCACACACTCACTCTTAAAAAGGCATTAATTTCCATCGCATCAATTACTTTCGCCGGAAGGAATTCCTCACTTGATAGTTTTGCTAATAGGTTGGCAGCTCTGAGGGAAACATGCTGTCCTTATAAAGGTGAAACTCGATTGCTGCATAAATTTCCGGGATTTTAAAATTCTCATTTTTGTTTTGGTGGTCACCCCTTCCCGATCTCCGTAATCTCCTCCAGCCCCAGGGCCCACTGCGATCTCGGCGCTCCTCAAATTCTGCCCTCCTGTACATTCCCAATTTTAATCGCTCCACCATTGATGGCTGTGTCTTCGGTTGCCAAGTTCCCAAACTCTGGAATAGCCGACACCACTCTGCCTCCATCTCTGCCTCACTCCCCTCCTTTAAGACGCTCCTAGAAACCGATCAAGTTTTTGGCCATCTGACCCAATATCTCCTTAGGCAGTTCTGAAGAAGAGTCATACATGACTCGAAACATTAATTACGCTTCTTACTCCACAGATGATGCTAGAATTACTGAGTATTTCCAACACTTTCTGTTTTTCTTTCTAATATCCCCTAATGTGGCTTGGTATCGCACTTGTTTTATATTCTCCAATTAGCACCTTGGGATGTTTCCTTACACTAAAGGCCCTATATAAATATAAGTTGTTGTTTTTCCCACAGATGAGTTATAGCACTGCAGGGGGCCATTTGGTCCTATCCATTGGGGCAGCACGGTGGCACAGTGGTTAGCACTGCTACCTCACAGTGCCAGGGATCCGGGTTCGATTCCCGGCTTGGGTCACCGTCTGTGTGGAGTTTGCACATTCTCCCCGTGTCTGCGTGGGTTTCCTCTGAGTGCTCCGGTTTCCTCCCACAGTCCAAAGATGTCAGGCTAGGTGGATTGTTCAAGCTTGTGTCAGGGGGACTAGCAGGGTAAATACATGAGGTTATGGGGGTAGTGCCTGGGTGGGACTGAGGTTGGTGCAGACTCGATGGGCTGAATGGCCTCCTTCTGCACTGTAGGACTCTATGACTCTAAGTGCCTACCAGCTCTCTGTAAGAACAATTTAGTTAGGTCCATTCTTTCTGTGCTATCCCCCTTAGCCTTGCAATTTTTTCTTGAAGTGATTATCCAATTCCCTTTTGAATCTGCTTCTTCCACACTCTTGGCAATGAATTCCAGATCCAAACCACTCTTCCCCTCTCTTTAGGCACCAGGCCCTCCACCCTTTGTTCAGCCAGGCCTGAAGCAGTCGAGGGCCCAGGCTGGGGCCTGCTTTCCATGGGCTGCTGTCAGGCTGATTCTTTGCATCTGTTCTTCCTCAGTGGGCGGCCGCCATCGAGAAGCCATGTCACAAACAGGGCAAAGGGTGTGCACACCATCACTTAACCTTTGACACCAGTGGGGAGTGAGGATGTGTATGAAGCTGTAATAAAACCTGACGGGCAGGAGTAAAAACGGCTTTCCCTCTCAAAGCCATCCAGCTCCTGAAACAAAAACAGTTGCATCAAAAGCAGGCGTCAGGAAAAGAAAGTTTGTTTGGGTAACGACACCAGAAACATAAGGAGACTAAGAAAACACACATACATATATATCATGCACATACACACTCATATACACACATACACACTCATATACACACATAGACACTCATGTACACACATATACACACATAGATACACACACACACATATACATAAACACACTCATGTACACACATATACACACACATATACGCACATACACACTTGTGTATACACATGCACACATACACATTCATACACACACATACACACATATACATACACATGTACACACATACACACACAAACACATTGTGGTGAACCATCGTTGGTTCCCACCAGGTAGTACTGAGCCAGGGTCTGGCCAGTACTATGAGTCTGTATATATGTTACTGTTGGGGTTAGGGTTGGGCTGTTCTACATGTTACTGTTGGGGTTAGGGTTGGGCTGTTCTACCTGTAATATAGTTATTATGGTAAATCCCAGTCGGGCTCCGCCTCCTGGGAGAGGTATAAAGGTCACTGCTCTGTCTGGGACCCTTCAGTCTGGGATCGTGTATTATATATGGTAGCTCTATTGTAGTAGTCAATAAAAGCCTTTATTTCCTCGAGCATCCCTAGCCTCGTGAGTTATATCGCGCATCACACATACATACATACACAGACATATACACATACACACTCGTACACACGTACACAGACATATACATGCATACACACACATATACACACATACATACACATATACACACATACACAAACATACACAGACATATACATCCCATACTCCCGTCCATCTTCTTCCGCCAAGATAAAGATACCAAAATCTGAAAACATGTACCAACCGACTCAAGAACAACTTCTTCCCTGCTGCCATCAGACTTTTGAATGGTCCTATTGCACATTAAGCTGATCTTTCTCTACACCCTAGCAATAACTGCAACACTAGATTTTGCGCCCGCTCCTTTCCTTCTCCCCTATGTACTCTATGAACAGTATGCTTTATCTGTACCAGCTGGCAAAAAACAATACTTTTCACTGTATCCCAATATACGTAACAATAATAAACCAATTCAATTCAATATTGCTACATTGTTGAGGCTTTGCCAGTATCCTTGGAGCTCTCAATCTCAGCCCTAACATGTCAAACAGCAACTGAGAGAAATCAATGTAAATCCTTAACAAAGGCTGGCGTTACTGAGTCGCAGAGGGCTGGGGGGCAGTTCTCTGGCAGGTTTGGGTTCTGAAGAAGGCTTTGTGCCTCGACAATGCAGTGGCCATATTGGCTGCCACTGTAGCAAGTTCCTGGTGAAATAGACGCTGCCCCACTTCAGTGACCATCAAACTCTGAGTCGTCTCACTAAGTGAAGGAACAGGCTAGATGGTCTACTCCTGTTCCAATCTTCCTGTGCTTTTGCCAATTTCTGCACCCCCTGTGACAGGGCTGCCCCCTTCACATGAGGTGAGGTTGGAGAAACTTGGTTTGTTCTCACTGGAACGACGGAGGTTGAGGGGCGACCTGATAGAAGTCTACAAGGGTTAAGAGGGGCATGAACAGAGTGGATAGTCAGAAGCTTTTTCCCAGGGTGGAAGAGTCATTTACTAGAGGACACAGGTTTAAGGTGTGAGGGGTGAGGTTTAAAGGAGATGTACAAAGCAAGTTTTTTTACACAGAGGGTGGTGGGTGCCTGGAACTCGCTGCCGGGGGAGGTAGTGGAAGCGGATACGATAGTGACTTTTAAGGAGCGACTGGACAAATACATAAATAAGATGGGAATAGAGGGATATGGTCCCCAGATGGGTAGGGGTTTTTAGTTCATAAGAACATAAGAACATAAGAAATAGGAGCAGGAGTAGGCCATCTAGCCCCTCGAGCCTGCCCCGCCATTCAATAAGATCATGGCTGATCTGACGTGGATCAGTACCACTTACCCGCCTGATCCCCATAACCCTTAATTCCCTTACCGATCAGGAATCCATCCATCCGCGCTTTAAACATATTCAGCGAGGTAGCCTCCACCACCTCAGTGGGCAGAGAATTCCAGAGATTCACCACCCTCTGGGAGAAGAAGTTCCTCCTCAACTCTGTCTTAAACCGACCCCCCTTTATTTTGAGGCTGTGTCCTCTAGTTTTAACTTCCTTACTAAGTGGAAAGAATCTCTCCGCCTCCACCCTATCCAGCCCCCGCATTATCTTATAAGTCTCCATAAGATCCCCCCTCATCCTTCTAAACTCCAACGAGTACAAACCCAATCTCCTCAGCCTCTCCTCATAATCCAAACCCCTCATCTCCGGTATCAACCTGGTGAACCTTCTCTGCACTCCCTCCAATGCCAATATATCCTTCCTCATATAAGGGGACCAATACTGCACACAGTATTCCAGCTGCGGCCTCACCAATGCCCTGTACAGGTGCATCAAGACATCCCTGCTTTTATATTCTATCCCCTTCGCAATATAGGCCAACATCCCATTTGCCTTCTTGATCACCTGTTGTACCTGCAGACTGGGCTTTTGCGTCTCATGCACAAGGACCCCCAGGTCCCTTTGCACGGTAGCATGTTTTAATTTGTTTCCATTGAGATAGTAATCCCATTTGTTATTATTTCCTCCAAAGTGTATAACCTCGCATTTCTCAACGTTATACTCCATTTGCCATATCCTCGCCCACTCACTCAGCCTGTCCAAATCTCTCTGCAGATCTTCTCCGTCCTCCACACGATTCACTTTTCCACTTATCTTTGTGTCGTCTGCAAACTTCGTTACCCTACACTCCGTCCCCTCCTCCAGATCATCTATATAAATGGTAAATAGTTGCGGCCCGAGTACCGATCCCTGCGGCACGCCACTAGTTACCTTCCTCCAACCGGAAAAACACCCATTTATTCCGACTCTTTGCTTCCTGTCGGATAGCCAGTCCCCAATCCACTTTAACACACTACCCCCAACTCCGTGTGCCCTAATCTTCTTCAGTAGCCTTTTATGGGGCACCTTATCAAACGCCTTTTGGAAATCCAAAAACACCGCATCCACCGGTTCTCCTCCATCAACCGCCCTAGTCACATCTTCATAAAAATCCAACATGTTCGTCAAGCACGACTTTCCCCTCATGAATCCATGCTGCGTCTGATTGATCGAACCATTTCTATCCAGATGCCCTGCTATCTCCTCTTTAATAATGGATTCCAGCATTTTCCCTACTACAGACGTTAAGCTGACCGGCCTATAGTTACCCGCCTTTTGTCTCCTTCCTTTTTTAAACAGCGGCGTAACATTAGCCGTTTTCCAATCAACCGGCACTACCCCAGAATGCAACAAGTTTTGATAAATAATCACTAACGCATCCACTATTACCTCTGACATTTCTTTCAATACCCTGGGATGCATTCCATCCGGACCCGGGGACTTATCCACCTTCAGTCCCATTAGTCTACCCAGCACTGCCTCTCTGGTAACATTAATTGTATTAAGTATTTCTCCTGCTGCCAACCCTCTATCGTTAATATTTGGCAAACTATTTGTGTCCTCCACCGTGAAGACCGACACAAAAAACTTATTTAAAGACTCAGCCATATCCTCATTTCCCACTATTAACTCCCCCCTCTCGTCCTCCAAGGGTCCAACATTCACTCTAGCCACTCTATTCCTTTTTATATATTTATAAAAACTTTTACTATCATTTTTTATATTAATTGCTAGCCGAGCTTCATAGTCTATCCTTCCTTTCTTTATCGCTTTCTTAGTCTCTCTTTGTTGTTTCTTAAATTTATCCCAATCACTTGTTTCTCCACTATTTTTGGCCACTCTGTACGCAGCTGTTTTTATTTTAATACTCTCCTTTATTTCCTTCGTTATCCACGGCTGGTTCTCCCTTTTCTTACAATCCTTGTTTTTTGCTGGAATATATTTTTGCTGAGAACTGAAAAGGATCTCCTTAAAAATCAGACGGGCATCATGGTCAGTGCAGGCTTGGAGGGCCGAAGGGCCTGTTCCTGTGCTGTAAATTTCTTTGTTCTTTGTTCAGTATCTCATCCAAATGGCTATTATAAGCCAAAGGTGACATTAGGAAGCACTTGTTCACAGACAGAGGAGTGAAAATCTGGAACTATCTTCCCTAAGACGTCGTTGAGGGTTAATTTCAAATACCAGAATTGAGATGGATAGATTTTTGTTAGTCAGAGTGTTACGGATTAGAAAAGGAAATTTTCTTGATGGGGTTAAGCTACAGAGAAGCTTTGATCTAATTGGACGGTGGACATGCTCGTGGGTTTGAATGGCCTCCTCCTATTCCGATGTATCAGCGTCACGGCTGAACTGAGGCTAATTGGCCTCATTCCACACACAGGGAAACAAACTATGTCGGGAAGATCCTGGGCGGCTCTCTCTCCGGACTGTTCATTAGCACCTCTGCTCTCACTGTGGCTGCGATCAGATAAGAAGGCAGCAAATAGGATTGGAAACTGGAATCTTCCGTTCCGAGTGGATTGGCTGCTCACTGAGCCATGAAGGAACTTTCCAAAAGTGGAATGTGTACACCTCACAGCTCCACAAACCAGGTCCAGCGTTCATTAAGAGCATGACTGATCCTCTATCTCCCCTTTCCTGCCCTATATCCCTTGATTCCATTCATATCCAAAATTCTAATCATCGCAGTCTCGAATGTCCTCAACAAACCAAGCAGGAGCTGAGATGTTTCAGTGAAGAAATCTCTCCTTATCGCTGTTCGAAATGGCCAACCCCTTATCGTGAGACTATGACCCTTAATTCTAGATTCTCTGATCAAGGGAAACAACCTCTTGCAGCATCTACATAGAGTCATAGCGTCATAGAAATAAACAGCACGGAGAAAGGCCCTTCGGCCCAACTTGTCCATGCCGACCGGGTTTCCTAAGCTGAACTAGTCCCACTTGCCTGCATTTGCCCCATATCCCTTAAACATTTCCCATCCATATACCTGTTCAAATATATTTTAAATGTTGTAATCGTACCTGCCTTTGCCACCTCCTCTGGCAGCTCATTCCATATACACAACACCCTCTGTGTGGAAAAGTTGCCCCTCGGGTCCCTTTCAAATCTTTTCCCTCTCATCTTAGACCTGTACCATCCAGTTTTGCACTCCTCTACTCTGTGGAAAAGACCTTGGCTATTTACCTTATCAATGCCCCGCATGATTTTATAAACCTTTATAATATCACCCCTCATCCTCCTACGCTCCAAGGAAAAAAGTCCCAGCCTATCCAGCCTTTACATATAATTCAAACCTTCCAGTCCTGCTAACAACCTTGTAAATCTTTTTTGCACCCTTTCCAGTTTAATAACATCCTCCCTATAGCAGGGTGACCAGAATTGTTCGCAGTACTCCAAATGTACCAATATCTTGTACAGTTGTAACTTAATGTCTTTACTCCTGTACTCAGTGTTCTGACCGATGAAGGTAAGTGTACCAAACGCCTTCTTCACAACCTTGTCTACCTGTGACGCCACTGTCAAGGAACTATGTGCCTGCACCCTCCGTCTCTCTATCAAGCCCTCAAAAAATTTCATGCATTTCAACAAGGTCACCTTTTATTCTTCTAAATTCCAGAGAATACGGTCCGCACTCAACTCAGCCTTTCCCCTTTGGAGAAACCTCGCATCCTGGGAAATCAAGGCCAGAATGTTTGATTTGATTTATTATTGTCACATGTATTAACATACAGTGAAAAGTGTTGTTTCTTGCGCGCTATACAAGCAAAGCATACCGTTCATAGAGAAGGAAAGGAGAGAGTGCAGAATGTAGTGTTACAGTCATAGCTAGGGTGTAGAGAAAGGTCAACTTGATATGAGGTAGGTCCATTCAAAAGTCTGATGGCAGCAGGGAAGAAGCTGTTCTTGAGTCAGTTGGCACGTGTCCTCAGACTTTTGTATCTTTTTCCTGACAGAAGAAGGTGGAAGAGAGAATGTCCGGGGTGCGTGGGGTCCTTTATTACGCTGGCTGCTTTGCCGAGGCAGTGGGAAGTGTAGACAGAGTCAATGGATGGGAGGCTGGTTTGTGTGATGGATTGGGCTACATTCACGACTTTTTGTAGTTTCTGCGGTCTTGAGCAGTCCCCTCCCGCCGGGGGGAATCCCCCGGTCTCATCGAAGTCATTGGACATCCGAATGGTTTGCCGCATTCCGGGAGCAGGGCCGGAAAATCCCGGCCCAAATTCACTGTGATGTCCATCGCAATAAGAGTTGCAAGTGATTCAAAACTTTGTTACTATCACTCTCTAACCACCCACTCACTTGCAATCATATTTATGAGCAAATAGTCAGAAGGAAAGTGCAATCAGTTTAATATATAGCACTGGTAGACCAGGCCCAAGCAGGAAATGTGGCTCTTGTAGTAAGTATGTTTTCATTTCTTTGCCTTGGCAGGGAGGGTTCCGCTATAATTTACATTCTGTGACACACATTAGCAATACCCGGATCCCAGGAGCAGTCGCTTATTAGAATTCATTAGTGACTGTTATATGTATTGAGAAGGGGAACAGGAACTATTCCATGTTGGGTCACTAGTATCGAGGCATTGTAATAAATCTGATTCCTTAAACAAGAATGACACAGTACATCTCCAGGCACTCTGACTGAACAATATATCTTTATTTAAAGTAAAGCCCAGTATACAAGCAGTGTGCTGTTGATTACTGCACATTCCTCGCTGTAATTTAAAAACTGAAAATTATAGCCCATGTCTGGACATTGTTCAGCCAGTTTTACCTCGTTTGTCAGCCTATAAAACACAGTCTGTGGGATAAATGTGCATCTTGTAAAAATGTGCACTGTGGAACTTCCTTGCCTTGACAATTAGTGGAACTTTATTAATCCCACTATAATTAACAATGATTAAACTGGCGCCTGAGCAATTTGATTTTATGTCAGTAAATAAAATGCTCTAAATCTCCACGCAACGTAATAAAAGTTAATTTCAGTGATAACAGCTCCTGGAATTTGTAAAGAGATCATCTCCCCCCTCCTGCCTCTACCCAAACTGCCGCCCCCCCCCCCTTCCCCTCCCTAATCCCTAACCCTCTCCCCCCCACCCAACCCCCGCCATCTCCACCCCTCCGCTTCTCACCCTTCCTCGTTCCTTTCCTTCATCAGCCACAACAAGGTAGATGAAAACTCCAGAGATTTACTCAGGAACTGACTGTTTTATGTGTGTTACCCTGAAACAGCCCTCCCTCATATTAAAATCCCGTGTAGTTGGCCCTTAAGAATCATGGAATCGGGCAGCACAAACCCAGGGCATTTGACCCATTATGCCTGTGCCAGTTCTTTGAAAGTTATCCAACAGTCCCGTGCCCATAGCCCTGATTCGATGGGCGGGATTTTCCGGCCAAACTCGCCCCGAGACCAGACAATCCCGTCCGAGGTCAACGGACCTTTCCATGGTCTGCCCCTCGCTCGCAACGATTCCCGTGGCGGGTGGGATGGCAAAATCCACCCCACGGTGACTCATTTTCAAGTATTTAACCGTAACAGGTGGACAGGCGAATATAGCGGGTAAGTGCCAACTAAGGACATCTTGTGAGCTCGGAGTAGAAATCTGACAGAGGCCAGTCTGTGGTGGTTGACCAATTTACTGACTATAAGGGAAGGGGTCTTGGAACACGGAAAGAACGCTACAACTCAGGAACCACCGTTACAGAAAGTGGACCCCAAGCTCGGAGCTCAGAGAAGATGACGATATCCGTACGGAGTGACTGAAACGTGGAAAGCCCCTATGCCTGTGCGGGGAATACCTGGATCTCAGTCGTGAGTCTGAGTTCTCTGTTCTGAATAAAGTAGAGTTGCACTTAGGTGTCTTTATTGTGTCTACCAAAGCTGCTCGAGCAGTGTCTTAGTCAACATAGCCAATTCCCTTTTGAATGCCATGCTTGAGTTCCTTCACGTACTCGATTCTAGATTAGAACTCACTGAATGAAAAAAAATCCTCCCCATCTCCCGCTAATTCTTTTGCCACTTTGCTTAAACCTGAGCCCTCTGGTCACCGACCCTCCAGCCAATGCACATGCTTACATCGTTGCCAATATTTTCCCTGTGCCAATTCTTCCGTCAGGCTTGGCAGTGATCTACTTTCCAACAAATGTCATGTCTTTACTTTGCCCTCTGAGCGAGTTTAACCTGTGCCGGCACAGACTCCCGGTGTGCTGACTTGTAAAATTCTGATGTGAAACCCACCCAATCACTGCTATTGTAGTGCAAGGTAACATAATGAGGGAGCCTTGAATCACAACAGTCAGTTATTGAAGGAAAGTTGAAACTATATAAAAACAAGCTCAAAGCAGGTACAGAGTTAGTCCCACCGACTCCCGTGCTCATGCTGGAGGTTCCCTCCTACCAGGTGGTGGTTTGTGTGCTTCATTCTGATAGGCCCCAGGACGGCCACGTAACCCACAGGCAACCTCCTCTTATTTACATAGAATCCCTACAGTGCAGAAGGAGGCCATTCGGCCCATCGTGTCTGCACCGACCACAATCCCACCCAGGCCCTATTCCTATAACCCCATGCAGTTACCCTAGCTAATCCCCCTGACACTAAGGGGCAATTTAGCATGGCCAATCAACCTAACCAGCATATCTTTGGACTGTGGGAGGAAACTGGAGCACCCGGAGGAAACCCACACAGACATGGGGAGAACGTGCAAACTCCACACAGATAGTGACCCTAGCTGGGAACTGAACCCGGCTCCATGACGCAGCGAGGCAGCAGTGCTAACCACTGTGCCACCGTGATGCCCTTTCTGTTTAACAAACAGGAAAATGAATAAGGACAATGCCATCACATTCCTCCCCCCTTAAGCTCCCTTACACTCATACCAAAAAAACTCTTAGATACAGACATCAAGGGACTGCAAAAGGTCGTGAATGTAGCCCAATCCATCACACAAACCAGCCTCCCATCCATTGACTCCGTCTACACTTCCCACTGCCTCGGCAGAGCAGCCAACATAATCAAGGACCCCACGCACCCCGGACATTCTCTCTTCCACCTTTTTCCATCGGGAAAAAGATACGAATGTCTGAGGTCACGTACCAACCGACTCAAGAACAGCTTCTTCCCTGCTGCCATCAGACTTTTGAATGGACCTACCTCATATCAAGTTGATCTTTCTCTACACCCTAGCTGTGACTGTACCACTACACTCTGCACCCTCTCCTTTCCTTCTCTATGAACGGTATGCTTTGTCTGTATAACGCGCAAGAAACAATACTTTTCACTGTATGTTAATACATTAACAATAATAAATCAAATCAAATCAAATCAAATCAAAAGGTATAAACAGTCAAAGTAGTGTCTTCAAACAGCGGCCGTTGGGCAATGTTCACAAAGTCAATCGATCTGGTGACTTCCGGACTCTTGTGGAGCTTTGGAACTCCGCAGCCAGGCTCCCAAAGCTGGAGATAGCAGAGTCTACAATAGTGGTGGGTTGACAGATTCCGATGTTGAACAAGTGCCTGCGCCTTCTTCCTCTGCTCCCACTGACTGTCGAGATTCTTCCCGGAGAACACTAGGTTCTGCTAACACCGACTGAGCTGCCGACACACTGGATTCTATTTACTAATGATGTGGAGATGCCGGCGTTGGACTGGGGTAAACACAGTAAGAAGTCTAACAACACCAGGTTAAAGTCCAACAGGTTTATTTGGTAGCAAATGCCATCAGCTTTCGGAACAGGCTGTCTCCACCTTACAAAGGGACAGCCTGTTCCGAAAGCTAGTGGCATTTAGAAACATAGAAACATAGAAAAACTACAGCACAAAACAGGCCCTTCGGCCCCACAAGTTGTGCCAAACATATCCCTACCTTTTAGGCCTACCTATAACACTCCATCCCGTTAAGTCCCATGTACTCATCCAGGAGTCTCTTAAAAGAGCCTATTGAGTTTGCCTCCACCACCACTGACGGCAGCCGATTCCACTCGCCCACCACCCTCTGTGTGAAAAACTTCCCCCTAACATCTCCCCTGTACCTACCCCCCAGCACCTTAAACCTGTGTCCTCTCGTAGCAGCCATTTCCACCCTGGGAAAAAGCCTCTGAGAGTCCACCCGATCTATGCCTCTCAACATCTTATATACCTCTATTAGGTCTCCTCTCAAATTCTTTGGAATTTGCTACCAAATAAACCAGTTGGACTTTAACCTGGTGCTGTTAAACTTCTTACTGTATTCTATTTACTAAGCCAGACGACTGGTGGTCAGGGCTGCAGCTTCCCACCTCCTGATGTGATCGTCATGCTCCCACACTTCATGACCCTTGCAGGTCGGGAAGATACTGGGCCAGTCTTTCAAATTATCTTCCTGGGTACCCAATCTGCCCCCACCCCTTCATAGGTCTGAACAAATGTCAAGACAAATGAGCGGAGGCAATGGTGTAGTGGTATTGTCACTGGACTTGTAATCCAGAGACCCGGGGCATGATCTGGGGACCAGGGTTCGAATCTCAGATGGTGAAATTTGAATTCAATATATACCTGGAATTAAAAATCTAGAGATGACCATGAAACCATTGTCGATTGTTGTATAAGCCCATCCGGTTCACTAATATCCTTTACAGAAGGAAACCTGCTGTCCTTACCCGGCCTGGCCTACATATGACTCCAGAGCCGCAGCAGTGTGGTTGACTCTCAAATGCCCTCTGAATTGGAGGGCAGTTAGGGAAGGGGCAATGAATGCTGGCCCAGCCGGCGACACCCACATCCTGTAAACGAATAAAAGAGAAATGGCTTGCCTTCCTTTGGCTGAATCGAGATGCTCCTTCTGTGAAGCTCGCTTAGCCTCCAACCTCCTGGTCAAATTTGGGAAAACAAAGTCAAGGTGTGTTCTCCGCGTTGACCTATCATCAGCTCAGCCGGTGTAATCCCTGTAATAACACAGGGGCGGGAGGTTGTATTATAGGAGAGCAGAAAATTGGCTAACCGGCATGAATTGTTACTGCATCGATGCCTGAAAAGCTAGCACTGCCATTTCTGCCAAGCCTCTGGAACCGGGCTGGTACAGGGCCTGGAGGGTGTGCTGGATGTCATTCGCTCTGACAAAGTGTTAAAGGTCTTTGGCTGCGAAGGCGATGCCTTTGTCAGAGACGATTATGCTGGTCTGCCATGTATTGTGAACATTTGTCACAGCTTGTCTACGGTGTTTGACGAGGTCATGGGATGCATGATTTTCACATTAACCACTTTGAGTGGGCATCCACCAGGATCAAAAACATCATTCCCATGAAAGAGCCAGCAAAATCAATCTGGAGCCTTGTCCAAGGGTGGCTGTGTCTCTCCCAGAGTGGATGGATCACTCCCAGGGTGACCGGGTCACTCTCAGGGCAGCCAGGTCACTCCCAGGGTGGCCAGGTCACTCCCAGGGCAGCTCGGTCACTCCCAGGGTGGCCGGGTCACTCTCATGGTGGCTGGGTCACTCCCAGTGGCCGTGTCACTCCCAGAGTGGCCGGGTTACTCCCAGAGTGGCCGTGTCAGTGCCGGGGTGGCCGGGTCACTCCCAGGGAAGCTGGGTCACTCCCAGGGCAGCCAGGTCACTCCCAGGATGGCCAGGCCCACTCCCAGGGTGGCCAGGTCACTCCCAGGATGGCCGGGTTACTCCCAGAGTGGCCGTGTCAGTGCCAGTGTGGCCGGGTCACTCCCAGGGTGGCTGGGCCACTCCCAGGGCAGCCAGGTCACTCCCAGGATGGCCAGGCCACTCCCAGGGGTGTAGGTTTGCTGCGGATGGAAGGGTCTGCTGCGTTTGACAATGTTAACAACAGTTGACCACACTCTCGATCTCCTTGTCAATTCCTGGCCACCAAATGTAGCTCTGGCCAACATCTTCACCCTGGTCTGCCCAGGATGTGCGCTGTGCAACTCCTGGAGGATTGGCTGTCGCCCCCGGGGGGGTGGAACTATTGCCCATCTCCCCCACAAAATCACCGTGGAGCTGTCAGCATCTAACAGTAAGGCCCATCTTTGTACTCTGGCCAATGCGATCCGTAGAACTGGTTTATCTTTGCGGAATAGCCCCAATAACAGCTCGTGCTCCAAGATGATGGTGAACTGGCAGCCGTAAAGATACTGATGAAACATGTGGACAACGTTTTTGACTGCCAGGCTCTTTATCAATCTGCGAATACCTCCTTTCAGCATCAGACAATGTCCTGGCAGCAACAGGGACAGGGCACTCCACGCCATCGTCCCTGTTATGGGAAAGGACGGCCCCTATGCCACAAGATGATGCATCACACATCACTATTACCTGCTTGCCTCAGTCTAACTGGACAAGTAAGGTAGATGATTATGGGGCCTGTTTCATTTGGTCAAAGGCTTTCCTCTGAGAATCTTCCCATTGCCAATTCTGATTTTATTTAGAAGTTGGTGTAAAGGTGACAAAATAGTAGTCAGGTTTGGTAAAAAAATGGCCATAATCATTGACCATCCCTAAGAAGGACTTCAACTCTTTTACATCCTTTGGTGCCGACACCTCTCTTAGTGCCTTGACCTTCTCTTCTAATGGGTGAAATCCTTTTGTATCGACTCTGAATCCTAAATATGTGACCTCATTGGTCTGAAAAGTACATTTTTTCTCTTTTCAAGCTTCTTTGAACCTTTTGTGAACTCCCTCTAAATTGACCCCGTTCTCCTCCGCTTACACCCCTATTATTAAGACATCGTCCGGGTACAAGACAACCTTTGGGATTCCTTGTCAAAGGCTTTCCATGATGCAGTGAAAAATAGTGCAAGCGGATGAAATGCTGAAGGGTAACCTCATACATTGGAATAATCTTTTGTGTGTATTAATAGCTCCTTGAGTCTTCCTCAAGCTTCTGGTATGGATGACTTCAGTCCAATTTCATGTGCTTGAGGCTCCTGCCAGTTTTGCTTAAAGGTCTTCTATCCTAGGGATAAGATATTCACAGTGGTTAGCACTGCTGCTTCACAGCTCCAGGGATCTGGGTCCGATTTCCGGCTTGGGTCACTGTCTGTGTGGAGTTTGCACATTCTCCTCGTGTCTGCGTGGGTTTCCTCCGGGTGCTCCGGTTTCCTCCCACAGTCCAAAGATGTGCAGGTTAGGTTGATTGGCCAGGTTAAAAATTGCCCTTAGTGTCGTGAGGTGCGTAGGTTAGAGGCATTAGTGGGTAAATATGTAGGGATATGGGGGGAGGGCCTGGGTGGGTTTGTGGTCGGTGCAGACTCGATGGGCCGAATGGTTTCTTTCTGTACTGTAGGGTTTCTACGATTTCTATGAATTGTTTAACTACCTTGTTCACAGTCAACTTGTAATTGCCACAAATCCTCACTGTGCAGTCTGGTTTAAGCACTGGGACTATTGGCACGGCCCATTCGGGGAATTGTACCGGTTTAATTATCCACAGGTCTTCCAAACACTTCAACACCACCTCAATGTTTTGATAAGGGACAGGCCGGGCTCTAAAATACGTTGGCATTGACCCGGGCTTCACATGAATGTTGGCCTTAACTCCTCGTATGCGCCCAGCTCTCTCTGAAAGACCTCTTGATACTTACACAAGAGCTCCTGGAAAATCACATCTTGAATATTTCCAGCCAATTCAACTTGATCTGTTCTCATTCTATAAGGCTAGGCTTCTGTTCTTTCTCTACCTGGTGCTGCTAAGACACCGGTGTTGACATTGTGTCCAATAATTTCAGTGCCTCCCCCGTATGGATTGCCAACTTTGCCGAGGTATGGCTGAACCTCATGGGTTGCAAACCTCCGTGCAAAATAACTTGTAGGTTTGTTCACCAATTACCATGGCCAAAGTGCTTGTATCGACCTCCATAATTAATGGACGCCCATTAAACACAAGAGAGATTTCAATGGTGGGGTGTCTTATTTAATTTGATTTGATTTGATTTGATTTATTATTGTCACATGTATTAACATACAGTGAAAAGTATTGTTTCTTGCGCGCTATACAGACAAAACATACCGTTCATAGAGAAGGAAACGAGAGAGCGCAGAATGTAGTGTTACAGTCATAGCTAGGGTGTAGAGAAAGATCAACTTATTGCAAGGTAAGTCCATTCAAAAGTCTGACAGCAGCAGGAAAGAAGCTGTTCTTGAGTGGATTGGTACGTGACCTCAGACTTTTGTATCTTTTTCGCAAAGGAAGAAGATGGAAGAGAGAATGTCCGGGTGCGTGGGATCCGAGGAGCGGGAAGTATAGACAGAGTCAATGGATGGGAGACTGGTTTGCGTGATGGATTAGGCTACATTCACGACCTTTTGTAGCTTCTTGCGGTCTTGGGCAGAGCAGGAGCCAGACGAAGCTGTGATCAAACAGAAAGAATGCCTTCTATGGTGCATCTGTAAAAGTTGATGAGAGTCATAGCTGACATGCCAAATTTCCTTAGTCTCCTGAGAAAGTAGAGGCATTGGTGGGCTTTCTTAACTATAGTGTCAGCATGGGGGGACCAGGACAGGTTGTTGGTGATCTGGACACCTAAAAATCTGAAGCTCTCAATCCTTTCTACTTCATCTCCATTGATGTAGACAGGGGCATGTTCTCCTTTATGCTTCCTGAAGTCAATGACAATCGCCTTCGTTTTGTTGACATTGAGGGAAAGATTATTGTTGCCACACCTGTTCACCAGATTCTCTGTCTCATTCCTGTACTCTGTCTCATCATTGTTTGAGATCCGAGCCATTACGGTGGTGTCGTCAGCAAACTTGAAAATCGAATTGGAGGGGAATTTGGCCACGCAGTCATGTACAAGGAGTATAGTAGGGGGCTGTGAACATAGCCTTGTGGGGCACCGGTGTTGAGGATTATCGTGGAGGAGGTGTTATTGCCTATCCTTACTGATTGTGGTCTGTGAGTTAGGAAGTTCAGGATCCAGTCACAGAGGGAGGAGCCGAGGCCCAGGCCACGGAGTTTGGAGATGAGTTTCGTAGGAATAACAGTGTTGAAGGCTGAGCTGTGGTCAATATATAGGAGTCTGATATAGGTGTCCTTGTTATCTAGGTGTTCCAGGGTTGAGTGCAGGGCCAGGGAAATGGAGTCTGCTGTGGACCTGTTGCGGCAGTAGGCAAACTGTAGTGAATCCAAGTAGTCTGGGAGGCTGGAATTGATTCCTGCCATGACTAACCTTTCGAAGCACTTCATAATGATGGATGTCAGAGCCACCGGCCGACTTTACAATGTTGAGCTCATAAACTTCAGACTTCTCTTCCGAATCTTCCTCAACCTTGTTCACTGGAATCCTTGTTTCTGGAAACTAGGCCATCTGTCTGACTCTGCATCTGACTTGTATGTGGCCCTTCCGATTACATTTGGATAAGCGAACTCTTTACAGTCTTGTGAATGGTCTCTCCCATCAATGATAACACCCATCAACACCTTGTGGCTGATGATTTATCTTCCTTCTCTCAGGCTTCGCTGTGACCTCACTATTGGTATTCCGAGCGTTCACTCTTTCCCGCCAAATTTTGTTCACTTTGTCCTGCGTGCCTTGCAGTCCAAAAGCACTCTGTTCAGTGCTTTCAGTCGGTTGAGCCAATTCAACTGCTTTGTCTCGGGGTATTTCTGTTCCTGCCAGCAACTTCTTCTGAATGTTCAAACTGTTAATACCGCATATGAGACGATCAGGCAACATGTCATTTAGTGATGGGCCAAACTCACAATGTTTGGCCACTTGGCGAAGCCTGGCGACAAAAGTAGAAACTTTCTCCCCTGCGTCCCTAACAGCTGAGTGGAATTTAGATCCCTGCATTGTAATGGAGGGTCGAGGATTGTAATAGTCCCTTACCAGTGTGACCAGCTGGTCAAAGGATTTCATTTTTTTTATTTGTTCATGGGACATGGGCGTCGCTGGCTGGCCAGCATTTATTACCCATCCCTAGTTGCCTGCGAGCAGTTGAGAGTCAACCACATTGCTGTGGCTCTGGAGTCACATGTAGGCCAGACCAGGTCAGGATGGCAGATTTCCTTCCCTAAAGTACATTAGAGAACTAGATGGGTTTTTACAACAATCGACAATGGTTTCATGGTCATCGGTAGATTCTTAATTCCAGATATTTATTGAATTCAAATTTGGCCGTGGCGGGATTCGAACCCGGGTCCCCAGAACATTAGCTGAGTTTCTGGATTAATAGCCTAGCGATAATATCACTAGGCCATCACCTCCCCTAATATCCGGTGCCTCCGGAGATGTGAGGCTTCTGACGAGGTTTCATGTTTGAGGGTTGCAAACCCTGAGTAAAATAACTTTCTGCTTTTCTTTGGAAGTTCTTTCATTGGCTGTGAAAAATTATCAAAGTCTTTCCATGTACTGGTCCCAACTTTCAACCTCCGGATCAAACAGATCAATTTTCACAAACAATAGTATAGCAATTTGACTATGGTTGCGACAACAACCATCCTTGCAGTTTTTTCAGGGACTCACTCTTCCCCCCCCCCCCGGCCCCCGAGATGTTGACGTCTGAGCAACTGTCGGCTGATTTATTCTCAGTATTGTAGCATGAGGTATCACGATGAGGAAGCCTTGAATCACAACGGTAGAGGTTTATAAAATTATGAGGGGTATAGATAGGGTGAATAGTTGGAAGCTTTTTCCCAGGGCAGAAATGACAATTACAAGGGGGCACAAGTTCAAGGGGGGAAAGATTCAGTGGAGATGTGCGGGGTAAGTTTTTTACAAAGTGGTGGGGGCCTGGAATGCACTGCCAAGTGAGGTGGTTGAGGCAGACATGTTAGTCACATTTAAGACTCATCTGAAAGACTCATCTGAATAAACACATGAACAGACAGGGAATAGAGGGATACAGGCGGTTGGTCTGGATAGGACAACGTGATCGGTGCAGGCTTGGAGGGCTGAAGGGCCTGTTCCTGTGCTGTACTGTTCTTTGATTTATTGAAGGATAGTTGAACCTATATATAAGCAAGCTCAGTACAGATACAGGCCTAGTCCCACTGACTCCCAGACTCACACTGAAGGTTTCGTCCAACCAGGACCTGAGCCCTAACACCCGCTAGGCAGCGGATCACACGCTTCTTTCTGATAGGTCCTAGGAGGATCATGTGACCCATGAACCCGATCGGGGCCATTGTGATCTCCTGGACTCGTTTCGATCGCCTCAGGGGGTCGGAGAGGAATTTCCCAGATTTTTTTCTCCATATTGGCCCTGGGGTTTTTCACTCTGGGTTTTCGCCTCTCCCTGGAGATCACATGGTCTGGAATGGGGGGGGTGGGGGTGAGTTAATAGGTTGTGATGAACAAAGCATCGTAGCTGTGAGGGACAGCTCGGTGGATAGGATATTGGTATGTAGATAGGCTGGAAAATTGGGCGGGGATCCTGGATTCAGGATTCAATCCTGGACCGGGGAGCGGCGCGGGCTTGGAGGGCCGAAGGGCCTGTTCCTGTGCTGTATTGTTCTTTGTTCTTTGTTCTTTGAATAACTGTCTCTTAAAGGGTCCCCGCTACCACAGCTGTCCCCTGCGCCCCCTCCCTGCTGTTGGTGAAATGATGGTGGAAGCCAGCAGTGAGGTTGGCTTATTGGTAAGCAAAGATGAATCAAAGGACTTTTTCACCTAAATGCAACATGTGATTCTGTCTGCCGTCATCCTGGGAGGTCATGTAGGACAGGAGAGAGGTCGGCAGGTTTGCAAATGAAAGTTGGCTTGTCTTCACTCATTTTGCTCTCACCTTCATCGCAGTATTTTGTATGCAGGGCTATCTGAAATGGAGAGATTCAGAGCAGCATATTTTCCACCAACCCAAACTAATTCTGACACCGATTGTTGCCAGTTAATGCGGTTCTTCATTACTGCACTAATTAATTCTTTAGTCACAATAAAAATAATTAATACTTGCAGCTGGCGGCAGGAAATCAGACATCAGCGGCCGTTTGGAACAACAACATCAGTTTGTGTGCATTGTACAACATTGCTGAATGCATTATCGCATAGAGTCATAGAATCATAGAGGTTTACAGCATAGAAACAGGCCCTTCGGCCCAACTTGTGCCTGCCGCCCCTTTTTTTAACCACTAAGCTAGTCCCAGTTGCCTTCATTTGTCCCATATCCCTCTATACCCATCGTACCCATGTAACTATCTAAATGTTTTTTAAAAGACAAAATTGTACCCGCCTCTACTACTTCCTCTGGCAGCTCGTTCCAGACACTCACCACCCTCTGTGTGAAAATATTGCTGTGGAGATGCCGGCGTTGGACTGGGGTAAACACAGTAAGAAGTTTAACAACACCAGGTTAAAGTCCAACAGGTTTATTTGGTAGCAAAAGCCACACAAGCTTTCGGAGCTGCAAGCCCCTTCTTCAGGTAAGTATATTGCCCCTCTGGACTCTTTTGCATCTCTCCCCTCTCACCTTAAACCTATGCCCTCTAGTTTTAGACTCCTCTACTTTGGGACAAGGTGTTGATTATCTAGCTGATCTGTGCCCCACATTATTTTATAGACCTCTATAAGATCACCCCTCAGCCTTCTACCTACGCTCCAGGGAAAAAAGTCCCAGTCTATTCAGCCTCTCCTTATAACTCAATCCATCAAGTCCCGGTAACATCCGAGTAAATCTTTTCTGCACTCTTTCTAGTTTAATAATATCTTTTCTATAATTGGGTGACCAGAACTGTACACAGTGCATAGAACTGGGAGAAATGACTGAGGGCCACACTTAGTGGGACAAACTGAACAGATCTGGACTCCTTTTGCCTCGAGGCCTTTATTAGAGGCCTTTAAAAATATGAAGAGGTTTGATAAGGTTGACATAGAAATGTTTCCACTTGTTGCGGAGACCAAAACTAGGGGCGATGAGTATAAGATATCTGGTAATGAATCCCAAAGGGAATTACTGGAGAGTGGTTAGAATGTGGAACATGCAACCGCATGGAGCAGTTGAGTCAAATAGCATTAAAGGGGAAGTTAGGTAAGTGCATGGGGTAGAAAGAAATAGAAGGTGCCAGGTTGAGATGAAGGAGGGATGAGGGGTTTACGTGGAGCATAAATATTGGCACAGATGAGTTGGGGGTGGCACAGTGGCACTGGTTAGCACTGCTGCCTCACAGAGCCAGAGACTCAGATTCAATTCGGCCTCAGATAATGGTCTGCGTGGAGTTTGCACGTTCTCCCCGTGTCTGCGTGGGTTTCCTCTGGGTGCTCCGATTTCCTCCCACAGTCCAAGGATGTGCAGGTTAGGTGGATTGGCCATGCTAAATTGTCCCTTAGTATCAGGAGGACCAGCTAGGGTAAATGCATGGGGTTGTGGGATACGGCCTGGGTGGGATTGTTGTCGGTACAGACTCGATGGGCCAAATGGCCACCTTCTGCACTGTAGAGATTCTATATATTCTAGGTAACGGGCCTGTTTCTAGGCTGTAAGTTTTATATAATTCAACACAGGACTGACGACAGCAATCAAAATCTGAAATAAAAGCTGAAAATGATGGGATTGCTGAGCAGGGGATAAAACATGAGACGGTCGGCATTGACCATCCATCAAACTGTGAGCTGCTCAACATTTCCACCATTTTTGAGAGAGTGCAGAATGTAGTGTTACAGTCATAGCTAGGGTGTAGGGAAAGATCAACTTAATGCGAGGTAGGTCCATTCGAAAGTCTGGCGGCAGCAGGGAAGAAGCTGTTCTTGAGTCGGTTGGTACGTGACATCAGACTTTTGTATCTTTTTCCTGACAGAAGAAGGTGGAAGAGAGAATGTCCGGGGTGCATGGGGTCCTTAATTATGCTGGTTGCTTTTCCGAGGCAGCGGGAAGTGTAGACAGAGTCAATGGATGGGAGGCTGGTTTGCGTGGCGGATTGGGCTACATTCATGATCTTTTGTAGTTTCTTACGGTTTTGGGTAGAGCAGGAGCCGTACCAAGCTGTGATACAGCCAGAAAGGATGTTTTCTATGATGCATCTTGTAAAAGTTGGTGAGAGTCATAGCTGACATGCCAAATTTCCTTAGTCTTCTGAGAAAGTGGAGGCATTGGTGGGCTTTCTTAACTATAGTGTGTTGTGTTTCTATCGCCGTATTTGCAGAACATGGTAATGTTTATGTGCAATCTTAACTAACGCTGGGGAACAGGGACACTCTCCACACGCACGCACACACTATGTGTCAGGCACTCTGCTTTAATGATTCATGGCCACAGGACAGAGTGTAAACCGACCCCCCCTGCCCCGCCACCTCCCCCAGTAATGCCTCATCACTGTCACTTCATAAAAACAGTCTGATTCCGAGCCCGTGGGGGGCCAAGCAAAGGCAGAGAGGCAGATTTATCCATGGCGGTGACATCATCTGCTAGTTGAGCGTACACTTTGTCAAGGAGTAAACAGTGTTCTGGCGGGCCTGATAAACTGTTCCATTAACACAAAATGCCTCTGCTGCTTTGCACAGATGGGTCTGGGGAACTGAGCGACTCTGTGCTTTGCTCTGAGACTCCACGCCGCCTGTCCCGTGGGCACCAGGCATTTCTATTTCCCCATTTTGATGGCGCTTTATTGAAGGGAGGGAGAAAAAAAAATAAGCATCAGCTGCCACACATAAATTATTTACCGTTTTAAGTAAGTCACCGTGTATTTTTTTCTCGGGGAGACAAATTTAGAATGCAGGAGCCTTGTTTAACACGATTTATCTACCGCGGCAAATGAGCTTTTAGTTGCTGCTCATAGAACAGCCCAATTGTACAGATTGCTTCCTTGTTTGACAACAGTTCAATTCCCACAGCCTTTCGAGGCACTAACAGTGTGAGATGAAGGTCAGAAAGCGAGCAATAATGTACGGGATAGAGTGCTTTCCTGGGGAATGGCGGGGATGGGGGAGGGGGGAAAGGGTAGGGGGAAGGGGGGAAGAGGGATAGGGTGTGGGAGGGAAGGGGGTTAGGGTGTGGGAGGGAAGGGGGTAGGGTGTGGGAGGGAAGGGGGTAGGGTGTGGGAGGGAAGGGGGTAGGATGTGGGAGGAATGGGGGGTAGGGTGTGGGAGGGAAGGGGGTAGGGTGTGGGAGGGAAGGGGGTTAGGGTGTGGGAGGAATGGGGGGTAGGGTGTGGGAGGGGAGGGGGTAGGGTGTGGGAGGGAAGGGGGTTAGGGTGTGGGAGGAATGGGGGGTAGGGTGTGGGAGGGAAGGGGGTAGGGTGTGGGAGGAATGGGGGGTAGGGTGTGGGAGGGAAGGGGGTTAGGGTGTGGGAGGGAAAGGGGTAGGGTGTGGGAGGGAAGGGGGTTAGGGTGTGGGAGAGAAGGGGGTTAGGGTGTGGGAGGGAAGGGGGTAGGGTGTGGGAGGGAAGGGGGTAGGGTGTGGGAGGGAAGGGGGTAGGGTGTGGGAGGGAAGGGGGATAGGGTGTGGGAGGGATGGGGGGTAGGGTGTGGGAGGGAAGGGGGTAGGGTGTGGGAGGGAAAGGGGTAGGGTGTGGGAGGGAAAGGGGTAGGGTGTGGGAGGGAAGGGGGTTAGGGTGTGGGAGAGAAGGGGGTTAGGGTGTGGGAGGGAAGGGGGTAGGGTGTGGGAGGGAAGGGGGTAGGGTGTGGGAGGGAAAGGGGTAGGGTGTGGGAGGGAAGGGGGTAGGGTGTGGGAGGGAAAGGGATAGGGTGTGGGAGAGAAGGGGGTTAGGGTGTGGGAGGGAAGGGGGTAGGGTGTGGGAGGGAAGGGGGTAGGGTGTGGGAGGGAAGGGGGTAGGGTGTGGGAGGGAAGGGGGTAGGGTGTGGGAGGGAAGGGGGTAGGGTGTGGGAGGGAAGGGGGTAGGGTGTGGGAGGGAAAGGGGTAGGGTGTGGGAGGGAAAGGGGTAGGGTGTGGGAGGGAAAGGGGTAGGGTGTGGGAGGGAAGGGGGTAGGGTGTGGGAGGGAAGGGGGGTAGGGTGTGGGAGGGAAGGGGGGTAGGGTGTAGAGGGGTGAGCGGGGGTGGGGGGGGGGCAATGGGAAGATGTATGAAGCGCAGACTGCTAGGAGAAACCAAGGTCTGAAATGGACCCTGGTGAACTATATCCAGGGTAATGACACACCATTCAGAGTCCCTTCCTGTAATTTTGGCATTCTACATCAATATTCCAACCAGTCTCTGTGATGTTCCTGGATTCCCAGAGAAGGTTCTAGTTGGAGAACAAAAGAAGGTTCCCAACAGCAGCTCCTTGGATGAAAGAGGCACGTTTCATGTATCTGATATCAAACCTGTTGTCTTCTCATGACAGCATCAACCTCATGCTTTGAATGTATTCAAGAGGCGGCTGGATATAGCACTTGGAGCGAATGGGGTCAAAGGTTATGGGGAGAAAGCAGGATTAGGCTATTGAGTTGGATGGTCAGCCATGATCGTAATGAATAGTGGAGAAGGCTTGAAGGGCCAAATGGCCTCCCCTATGGCCTCCCCCTGCTCCTATCTTCTATGTTTCTATCCCCGGCACCTTGGCCAGTATTTATATGTAAATCAATATCAATAAAAATTAATCCCTCGCCTTACAGCTTTTCTCATTGTGGGAATTTATAATGGACATTGATTCCCATGATGTCAAATTAAAATTGTGACCATACTTCAAAAGTACTTCGGAGGCTGTAAAGAGTTTTGCTTGAGGTCACAAAAGGTGCTATATAAATGCAAGTATTTCTTCTTCAATTTATCGATGACAAATTCGAGACAAGAATGTTTGTTCTCGAAAAGGCTGGCACAGATACGATAGATCGTAAGATCTCCTTCTGGGTCAGTGACTCCCATGATGCTATGGTAATCATATATATCTATGTGAGGTAATTGTAAATCAAACCACTTTTAGTTCCATAAGGTCACTGCAATTCACACTGAGATGTAATAGTGTGAAATAACTGATGGATATTATTCTCCTTTCCTTTGGCAACTTCTCTTAAACCAGTCGCTTTCTTCAGTAAAAGAAGAAAAGTACTTTGAATGTTGGAAATCTGAAATAAAAATATTCACGTTCTTTTCACAAAGGATGAGATCTTCCATAAAACCCACTGCGGGTTTCCCGGAGGCAGCCCACCATTGGCTGGTAGCGAGATCTTCTGGTCCCGTCATTGTTAACAGAGTACCCATCTGAATACAACCCTCACCGCTGGCAAACCCATGGCGGAGGGTTCACCGACGGTGGGACCGGAAATTCCCGCCGGCATGAAGGACCTGAAGATTCCGGCCAGAGAATGGACGTGAGACATTGCGTGGGTCATGCTCCCCACTTGTTAGAAGCCCTTAATACCTATTAAAGGCTTCGCTTTTCTCCACTGAGCGAACAGGTGTGATGTGGGTAATCATAAAATCTCCCCACAGTGTGTGAGAGGGTGGAAGAGGGATGTTAAATCTGAAGCAAGCATGGAACCCGTCGTGAGCATGCCAACTTCACGTTTAACTGAGGCTGATTTGGTATTGATCATGTAATCTGTTCTGGTCAGGCAGATAAGATAATTATTATATTTATATGAAGCTCTATACCTCAGGTTTTTCCAACAATTTGGAATTAGAGACTCCAGCATGAAACCTGACCATTGGTGCGAACATCCTCCTCCACTGGTGCTTTTGCGGCACTGCTTATGGGCCAAGAGGAGAGCTTCCTCCGATCTTCGGATTCTCAAGCAGACCTCCCCACTCCTTTCCAGCATTCGTCCCACTCCCCCCCCCCCTCCCCACTTGCACCCACTGCCATACCCCAAATCCTGCCATCTCTCCCTTCTCTTAATCTCTCCTCTGTGCGGATCTGTCCTCCACAATCTCTCGTCCCACAATCTCACCCTCCTCACTTAGCACCACCACCCCTGGCACCTTGATCTTTTCGAATGTCAGGGACTCTCGCCCCTTCCCAGTCTAGACGGCAGCCGGGCAGGATGCGGAGGCCCTGTCCCATTCGGCAGACTGCCCATGTTCCCGCCCTCTCTAAGTTTCGCTTTCACATACACGCCTCCCCACACCCCCTCCCCATAAATATCCGAGTCCACGTGTCTATCAGCCTGGCCTTTTGATACTTTACGCTCCTCATTGTCCTTCAACCTCATTCAATTCACTGTCACATTAATGTATCAGTTGTGCTTTCCAAAGAGAGATTACAACAGATGTGAGCTGACTAGCAGCACGGTAGCACAGTGGTTAGCACTGCTGCCTCACAGCGCCAGGGACCTGGGTTCGATTCCAGCCGCGGGTCACTGTCTGTGTGGAGCTTGCACGTTCTCCCCGTGTCTGCGTGGGTTTCCTCCGGGTGCTCCGGTTTCCTCCCACAGTCCAAAGATGTGTGGGTTAGGTGGATTGTCCATGTTAAATTATCCCTTAGTGTTAGGGGGATTAACAGGGTAAATACATGGGGACAGAATACAGAAGCAGGGATGTACTCCTGAGGCTTTATTTTGGCTCTGGCCAGACCACATTTGGAATAGTGTGAATTTTGGGCCCCATATCTAAGGAAGGATGTGCTGGCCTTGGAGAGTGTCCAGAGGAGGTTCATGAGAATGGTCCCTGGAATGAAAGACTTGAAGTATGAGGAGCGCCTGGGGACTCTGGGTCTGTACTCAATGGAGTTTAGAAGGATGAGGGGGGATCTCATTGAAACTTACAGAATACTAAAAGGCCTGGATAGAGTGGATGTGGAGAAGATGTCTCCATTTGTAGGAGAGACTAGGATCCGAGGGCACAGTCTCTGAGTAAAGGGACAACCCTTTAAAACTGAGATGAGGAGAAATTCCTTCAGCCAGAGGGTGGTGAATCTATGGAATTCATTGCCACAGAAGGCTGTGGAGGCCAGGCCATTGAGTGTATTTAAGACAGAAATGGAGAGGTTCTTGATTGGTAAGGGGATCAAAGGTTGTGGGAAAAAGGCGGGGGAATGAGGTTGAGAAGCTTACCAGCCGTGTTTGAATGGTGGAGCAGATTTGGTGAGCCGAATGGCCTCATTCTGCCCCTACATCTTATGGCTTTTTGGTCTAAATTGGTGGGCAGGAAGTTCAGGCACTTTACTAGCTGGAAGGTCCAAGGTATCCTATATTAGCGCACGGTGCCAACATCTGAAATCAGGATTAGGCCTCATTAACAAGTCAACACCTCTTTGAGGCCCCCATTGGACTGCAGGCATTGAGTTTCCCTCAGGTAACTGTCACCAATCACTCTCAGGAAAACCAGGTCTGAATATGGCCTAACAGGCAATTCCTAACTAAGTTGCCACAAAGTAGTTTTTAAAATATATTTATCCAAATGTGCACTTCTCCCTCGAAACATGTAGCACTGCTCTCACACCCCGATCCCTGCCACTCCCGTACCCCAACACCTGCACCCTCCTGAGCCAATCGCATTCCCTTGCCACCAGCATTGGTCCAACTTTCCATCTCAGAGGCCCAATCGAGAAGGGACCAGGAGCCAATAGTGGGGCACATCCATTATCATTATTCCTTGTGCCTCTTCACACCCTTCTGGTCTTATGGGTTACAGAGATAGGACCTGGGTGAGATTGTTGTCGGTGTAGGCTTGATAGGCCGAATGGCCTCTTTCTGCACTGTCGGAATTCTATGATTCTATGACTGGATGTTCTGTTTGGCAGTAGTTCCAGCACATTGAATCGCTTAGGCCCCCTGGCTGGACAGAACGGACAGCACACAAAAGTAACCAGAGATGAGAATGAACTCTTATTTGATTTACTCTCACTGGCCGATGATCAACCAAGAGGTCATCATCACTTTAACTTGGCTGAAGTGAGGGGCTGAATTCCTGCATGGGCTCCAATCACCTCCCGCCTTCATTCCAACAGGGGGCTGTCATGGGAAGGAGACTTTTTTTACCTGAAGAGTTTTATTTATTAATGTCACAAGTAGGCTTACATTAACACTGCAATGAAGTTACTGTGAAAATCCCCTAGTCACTACACTCCGGTGCCTGTTTAGGTACACTGAGGGAGAATTTAGCAGCACATCTTTCGGACTGTGGGAGGAAACCGGAGCACCCCCCCAGAGGAAACCCACGCAGACACGGGGAGACTGTGCAAACTCCGCACAGACAGTGACCCGAGCTGGGAATCGAACCTGGGTCCCTGGCATTGTGATGCTGCAGTGCTAACCACCGTGCCACCGTGCCACTGCTAACTTTACAACAAAATTTCCCCAGAGAAATACTTGCTGGGGGCTACGAGATGAAGATTTGACAATTCTAAACCAAATACTTGGCAAATTGCCCAGTGTCTCTGACTGAATGCCTAATTTGGAAATGCAATATATAGAATGTCTAATCTGCATACACGATGTATAAAATACATGTACTGAATTTATGTATTCATAGAAAAAGTCAAAATTCAAATAGAACTCGTTCAGAATGAATCCTTTTTTCAGCCTCACTTTGTCTGCAATCCTTAAAACAAACTTTAAAATGTTAGCTGTGTGAAACTAAGACAATTTTTTCAGCTATTGATTCTCATGATAAGAAAGAGCTTCGAAAAGGCACATTCAGAATAATTGATAGTCTCAGTTATATTAGAAACAATAATGGTCACAATCATAAAACCTTGAAGCAAAGGCATGAACTATAAAAGCCTGGTGCAGTTCCACCACTTGAGCAGGGTCATTTAGAGCACAATGATGTTTTTAGTTAAAATAATCATTGGAAACCTTGAAGTACGGCCTACTGATTAACCTTTTGTTCCCGCAATAAAAACGGGGCTATTACTTTTCTCGACGTAGCTTTTTTTTTTAGGCATTTTTCTCTCATGTTAATGCAATCCAAATGGAAAAGTTTGCCAGCTGCAAATGAGATGTTGAGGAGTTACGTGGAGCCGCGCGTTGCAGACTCCTGAGGGAAGAGTGAGTCCTGGTTGGAAATCCGATGGGAAAATGATGGAGTCATCTCTGGAATCTCCAACCCGCACCTCAATCTTCTCAGAACGCTGATGGGAGTGGGGCTTATGGGACAGCTCTTTTCACAGAGCTAGCACAAGCACAGTGGGCCAAATGGCTTCCCCCTTACACTGGAAGTTTCTACGATTATATCTCAAGCTGTTCCCTTCTTTTGTCCTTCTTCCAGATGATGACAGGCCCCGCTGTGCTGACACGCGCCGTCGCTGCATTTGCAACAAATTCAACCCCTCACTTGTCATTTCGGAGGCCTGGTGGTGGCGGGGAGGGGGAAACCCCTGAGGACGGCAACCGTCTCAATGGAGCAATGGTAATTACATACATTAACTGCGACAACCGTTTTCACTTTCATCCATTGAAAGACGTCTTTGTTCTCCCACACGTTGTGTCACCAGTGAGATGGCAATCTGCCTGACAAGCGTCTTATGCTCCACCCTGTGCCATCCTCTGCTGACAGATAGGTTACTCAGCTCCAAGAAAGAGGAACCCAATCCTGCTCGCTCAAACAAATCGCACTCACACCTTGCGGGGGTGTTGAATGGGCTGATGAAAGTTTATTTATTAGTCACAAGCGGGTTTTCATTAACACTGCAATGAAGTAACTGTGAAAAACTCCCAGTCGCCACACTCCGGCGCCTGTTCGGGTACACGGAAGGAGAATTTAGCATGGTCAATGCACCTAACCAGCACGTCTTTCGGACTGTGGAAGGAAACCCCAGCATCCAGAGGAAACCCACACAGACACGGGGAGAACGTGCAGACTCCGCACAGACAGTGACCCAAGCTGGGAATCGAACTCGGGTCCCTGACGCTGTGAGGCAGCAGTGCTAACCAACTGTGCCACCATTTCCTGGGTCTCATCTGCTCCCCCTCGACCATCTCACACTACCTTCCTGAAATAGACATGATGAAACGGTTTGGAAGGATTGGGCAATTCGTAACCCATCCAGTGTAAGGAAGCCATGGCTAGAGGGGGGTGGTGGAAGGGAGGGGGTTCCCTGGGCAGCAGAAGCTCAGGTTTACTCCTTGAGGCTGAGTGGGAAGGACTTTGACTCATCCCCAAGTGTATGCTTAAACCTAATCGTTTGGGGACTCTGTTTCTTTCCTGACCAGCAGAGTGCATGGTGTTCTGCTAATGACAGCTTAGGGACTGCAATTTGCATGAATCAGTCAGGCAAACACCTTGGTCACCTAAAATAAAGCCCCGTTTAGCTGACAGTGGGCAGGAATCAAGAGGGAATGTTCAGAAAGTAGCTTTACTGTCACAACCTCTTAAAATGTGACTGGCAGGAATGAGATTTTCCAGCATTTTCCTCCATGTCCTTTGCCCCACTAAGTTTTACGCCCTGCTCCAACCTTAGATCCCCTCTTTCCACTTCTCACCCTGTGTGTCTCTGTCTCCCCCTACCCCTGCGCCACCTGTTGACCGAGGACTCAATGCCTGGGAGGCCCTGGAGGGCGTCACTGGCTGGGCTAGCATTTATTTCCCATCCCTAATTGCCCTTCGCCTGTCTGGCCATTTCAGAGGGCATTTGAGGGTCAACCACATTGCTGTGGATCTGGAGTCACATGGAGGGCAGACCGGGTAAGGGTGGGCAGATTTCCTTCCCCAAAAGACATTAGTGAACCAGATGGGTTTTTCAGTCGACGATGGTTTCATGGTCACCTGTAGACCTTTATTTCCAGATTTTATTGAATTCAGATTTCACCATCTGCCGTGGTGGGATTTGAACCAGGGTCCCCAGGGAATTACCCTGGGTCTCTGGATTGTTAGACCAATGATAATGCCACCGCGCTACCACCAGGTTAAAGAGACAGAGGGCAGGATGGGGGCAGGCAGCCAGTTAAGGGCGGGTAAGGACATATTAAAGCCCATTATGAGAGACTAACTCGAATTTTCCAGTCGGCCTTTTTATCCTTTCATGGGATGTGAGCGTCGCTGATTCGGCCAGCATTTGGCAAGGTGGTGGTGAGCTGCCCTCTTGAACCACTGCAGTCCATGTGGCGCAGGTACACCCACAGTGCTGGTGTGAAGGGATTTCCAGGATCTTTACACAAGACCTCCAGGGCCTCCCAGGCATTGAGTCCTCGGTCAACAGGTGGCGCAGGGGTAGGGGGAGACGGAGAAACACAGGGTCAGAAGTGGAAAGAGGGGATCTAAGGTTGGAGCAGGGCGTAAAACTTAGTGGGGCAAAGGACATGGAGGAAAATGCTGGAAAATCTCAGCAGGTCTGGCAGCGTCTGTAAGGAGAGAAAAGAGCTGACGTTTCAAATCCAGATGGAGTTTTGACAAAGGGTCATCTGGACTCGAAACATCAGCTCTTTTTTCTGCTTACAAATGCTGCCAGACCGGCTGAGATTTTCCAGCATTTTCTCTTTTGGTTTCAGATTCCAGCATCCGCTTTTATAAAGGGCACGGAGGAATTTGTAGCTGATTTTTTCAACTTGATCTGTTCAAGGACACGGAATCACTGTGGTTTGATTATTGTTACATGTATTGGAATACAGTGAAACGTATTGTTTCCGATGCACTGTATAGGCAAAACATATCATTCATAGAGTACATAGGGGAGAAGGGAAGGAGAGGGTGCAGAATATAGTAACAAGAGTAAAAGATGGAATTAGAGGATATGGTGGGGACAGCTCACCGGAAGTCGCCTCACTCCGGCGCCATCTTGGGTCTGGAGGGGGAAGGAGATGTTGAGGAAAGGGAGTGTGGTGTAGGACAGGAGGTAACTGGTGACCTTGCAGCTAATTGGCCATTCAAGGAGGGCAAATGTCAAGCACTCAGCCACAGGTGTATTCGAGACATCTGGGAGATGACAAAGGCATGGGTTATACGTTTTGGCAGATGTGGCACGAGGTTCTTCGAACAAGTTCGCACCAGGTTTAGCTGGATGAAGTGAGAGGAAGTTGTGCATCTTTCCGTTAATTCCTGCCTAACAAGCAGAACAGACATGCCAAGGTGAGACCTGAGCATGTTTTTAGATCAGTGTACACACAGGAAGAAGGAACGTTGACAAAATGTAGCGCTCGCTGAAGGAATGGCAAATCAGGAAATTATTCACCCTTAACACATCATTAGCTGGCAGAATGATTCTAGCACGCTTAAGTAATGAAATCCTGTGTGAAATCCTAAGTGTTGGAACCGTGAATGACTATTAACCATAACAGACCCGAGACGCGCACAACTGAAGGGGTGCCGGGAGGAAGGAGGCTAATTGTTGGGAAGGACAAGCGTGCAGCCTTAGTGACAAAGCCGTCTCCAGCGTGACATAAGTGTGCCGTCCGGAGCCCAGCGGGAGGGCAGAGCTGGGAGAGCACTGAGGTTCACCTGCAGTGCTGGAGGTAAGGAACAAAGAATGACTTGATAAATTAAAGTACTTCGGTCGGAAAAAGAGATATTTCACCGGGGAGCCGAGATGGATTAGAGAAAACACACCCAGAGCTATGCATTCCGACAGGGAGACAGGACAGGTGAGCACAGGTCCAGGAGAGAAACATGATTTAATAATCAGTTGAACAGGGAGGCGGGAAGGGTGTTCAGGTCAGGTAAGGTAGAGGGACGTGAATCCAACACACAGGTGTCTGCTCACTTTTATCATCTGGGTGGCAGAACATCAGATTAACAAAAACTGGACCCACAATTCTGGGATGAAGACGGCGGCACGGTGGGACATTGCTGCCTCACGGCACCAGGGACCCGGGTTCGATTCCCGGCTTGGGTCACTGTCTGTGTGGGGTTTGCCCCGTGTCTGCGTGGGTTTCCTCCGGGTGCTCCGGTTTCCTCCCACAGTCCAAAGATGTGCGGGTTAGGTTGTTTGGCCACGCTAAGCTGACCCTAGTTTTGGGAGAGTTAGCAGGGTAAGTATGTGGGGTTACGGAGATAGGGTGGGATTGATGTCGGTGCAGCCTTGATGGGCCAAATGGCCTCCTTCTGTACTGTAGGGATTCTGTGAATTTAGTAATCTAGTCTTGGGAGACCGCATCGATTATGCCTGGCATGATGGCACGGTGGTCAGCACTGCTGCCTCACAGCGACAGGGGCCCGGGTTCAATTCCGGCCTCGGGTCGCTGTCTGTGTGGAGTTTGCACATTCTCCCCGTGTCTGCATGGGTTTCCTCCAGGTGCTCCGGTTTCCTCCCACAGTCCAAAATTGTGCAGGTTTGGTTGATTGAACATGCTAAATTTCCCCTTCGTGTCCTGAGATGTGTAAAATAGCTGGATTTGCAGAGTAAATATGTGGGGGTTATGGGGATGTGGTAAGGGGGGTAGACCTGGGTAGGATAGTTTGTCGGAGAGTCGATGCAGATCTGATGGGCTGAATGGCCTCCTTCTGCACTGTAGGGATTCTATGCTGGTGTTCTCCGAATCCAAATGCAAATAATTCCTCATCAGCAAAGTGATGGAAGGGGTCATCAACACTGCCATCAAGCAGCACCTGCTCAGCAATAACCTGCTCCGTGACACCCAGTTTGGGTTCCGCCAGGGTCACTCAGCTCCTGACCTCATTACAGCCTTGGTTCAAACATGGACAAAAGAGCTGAATTCCAGAGGTGAGGTGAGAGTGACAGCCCTTGACATCAAGGCTGCGTTTGACCGAGCGTGGCATCAAGGAGCCCTAACAAAACGGGAATCAATGGGTATCAGGGGGCAAACTCTCCGCTGGTTGGAATCATACCTGGCACATAGGAAGATGGTTGTGGTTGTGGAGGGACAGTCATCTCAGCTCCAGGACATCTCTGCAGGAGTCCCTCAGGATTATGTCCTTGGCCCAACAATCTTCAGCTGCTTCATCAATGACCTTCCCTCCATCATAAGGTCAGAAGTGGGGATGTTCGTCAATGATTGCACAATGTTCAACACCATTTGCCACTCCTCAGACACTGAAGCAGTCCATGTCCAAATGCAACAAGATCTGGACAATATCCAGGCTTGGGCTGACAAGTGGCAAGTAATATTCGCGCCACACAAATGCCAGGCAATGACCATCACCAATAAGAGACACTCTAACCACCGCCCCTTGACATTCAATGGTGTAACCATCACTGAGTCCCCCACTGTCAACATCCTTGGGGTTACCATTGATCAGAAACTCAATTGGACTCACCACATAAACACAGTGGCTACAAGAGCATGGCAGAGACTAGGAATACTGCGGCAAGTAACTCACCTCCTCAAAGCCTATCCACCATCTGCAAGGCACAAGTCAGGAATGTGATGGAATACTCCCCACTTGCCTGGATGGGTGCAGCTCCAACAACACTCGAGAAGCTTGACACTATCCAGGACAAAGCAGCCCGCTTGATTGGCACCACATCTACAAACATCCACTCGCCTCAACATGGACGCTCAGTAGCAGCAGTGTGTACTATCTACAAGATGCACTGCAGCAATTCACCAAAGATCCTTAGGCAGCACCTTCCAAACCCATGACCACTTTCATCTAGAAGGACAAGGGCAGCAGATACATGGGAACACCACCACCTGCAGGTTCCCTCCAGAGGTACTCACCTTCCTGACTTGGAAATATATCGCTGTTCCTTCGCAGTCGCTGGGTCAAAATCCTGGAATTCCCTCCCTAACGGCATTGTGGGTCAACCCACAGCACGTGGACTACAATGATCCAAGAAGACAGCTCATCCCCACGTTCTGAAGGGCAACTAGGGATGGGCAATAAATGCTGACCAGCCAGCGACGCCCATGTCCCACAAATAATTTTTTTAAAATTCAAATAAATGATCAGCTGCATGCATTGGTGAGGATCGACTCTGTTGGATTGCAGGAAGAAGAACAAGAAAAGCCCCCGCACCCATGTTGCAATTCTGTGGCTACTTCACTGTTACTTTAATATTGTCCAGTTACAGGTGTGACGATACTGTGCCTTTGAGAAATGTATTTGAGACATGTATTTTATGCAGGATTATTTTTAACTGTCTCTTCTAGCCGGTGCCACTAGGTCTATAACCAACATCCTGTATTGTCCCTACAGCAGCATAATTGCTCCTAATTGCTAAAATGTTTGTTTTAATCTGAACTAACGCTGTTCTGCTGTTTTTGGTGTTCCCCTGGGATTTTGCAGAGTAGGACTTGATTAGGATAACTGACAGGGAACAAATAATGTGACTGGGTGGAGCTAGGCTTACACAGAATATTCAAGTCGGTTGCTGCTTGGAAGCTGTAAGGGAAGTAGCCCTTTCCCTCTCTGAAGTCTGGAGACTGAGATCTGTCGCATGGGTTTCCTCCGGGTGCTCTGGTTTCCTCCCACGGTCTGCAAGATGTGCTGGTTAGGGTGCATTGGCCATGCTAAATTCTCCCTCAATGTACCCGAACAGGTGCCGGATTTTCACAGTAACTTCATTGCAGTGTCAATGTAAGCCGACTTGTGGCACTAATAAATAAATAAAATTTAAGCATCCTCGTGGGTCAATTGAATCATACCTGGAGCGAAACACCTTATGCTCACCCTAATGCCAAAATCCAAAGGAACAGCGAGAGTCTAAGCGAACTTCATAAAATACCTTGGAGTTTCTGATCTGGTTCCTTGACACTGACTTTATCAGAGTGCAGGTGGAGATGGCACTCAGGAGCTGGGCAGCCAGTGCGGCATTTCATTTACTGACTGAGTGGCAGCAAATTGACTGGCAGGTTGGCAGCATCGGGAAGTACAGGAGGATCAGGAAAGGCGGGATTGCACAGTTACTGCTTCCTCATCTCCCAAAGGAGCTTTTCATTATGGTTATGATTTTTAAAAATGTTTCACTTGGCTGCCAAAAGAGAAAGTGGATCAATTGGAATAACGCACAGGATGAGAGCGAGGGAGGCCCCTTAGGTCAGCAAGGAGTGCATAAAGATATTGCCGGGTCTGTGATTTTAATGGCGGTTTTAGCCCAGTTCAAATCACTTTCAGTGAGCTCGCAGACAGAAAATAAAACAACAAAGGCAGGGCTCAGACTGAGGAAAAGGGACCACAGAATCCCTACAGTGCAGAAGAGGCCATCTGCAGCTTCCAAGAAGCAACTGACTCGAATGTTCTGTGTAAGCCTAGCTCCACCCAGTCACATTATTTGTTCCCTGCTAATTTTCCTATTCAAGCCCTGCTCTGCAAAATCCTAGGGGAAGAATTAAAATAGCAAGACAGCATTACTTGAGATTAAAACAAACATTTTAGTAATTAGGAGCAATTATGCTGCTGCAGGAACAATACAGGATGTCGGTTATAGACCTAACGGCACCAGTTAGAAGAGACTGTTAAAACAAACAATCCTGCATAAGAGGCCTATCGAATCTGCACCAACTCTCCAAATGGGCCTCTTTACCCTACCCCATAACCCCACACATTTACCCCGCTAATCCCTTAACCGACACATCTTGGGGACACTAAGGGGCAATTTAGCATAGCCAATCCACCTAACCTGAATATCTGTGGGAGGAAACAGGAGCACTCGGAGGAAACCCACGCAGACACGGGGAGAATGTGCAAATTCCACACAGACAGTGATCCGAGGCCAGAATCGAACCCAGATCCCTGACGCTGTGAGGCAGCAGTGCTAACCACTGCGCCACCATGCCGCCGATACACAGGTTACTTCAACATTCCTAGTCTCTGTGCTTTTCACAGGGAGATGGACTGTTAATGTGCACCTCCCATCATCCCAGACCACCCCCCCCAATCTCTGACCGTCATTTTCCAACATAAGAATATTGCTATGAGCAGTGAGAATGTGGAACTCGCTACCACTGGATGGTCGCAGCAAATAATATGATGAGGGGGAGCTAGACAAACATATGAGGGAGAAGGGAATGGTGGTCACAGTGATAGATGGGGAAAGGTGGAAGGAGGCTTGTGTGGAGTATCAGCATCATCATGGACAGGCCGAATCAGAAATCTCTGTGTCAGATATCCTATGTTATCCCACCACCAACACTACTGTGCGCAGTAAACTCAAGGTACTCTCCTGAGCATGCGAGAGGTAAGACAAGGCAATGAGATTCCTCCTGTAAGGCACACGGTGCCATTTTAACCATGGGCCTGTGCAGGAAAGCCATGAGGGCTTCTCCGTCAGGCCGACCTGGGGGTCAGAGCAGCCGCAGATAAAGAGGCCCAAATCGGGAAGCGGGTTTTGTTCATGTTTTTTTTCCCAGGAGAGTCCAAGAGTGCAATTACATGTAATCTTCTTGCTTCATTAACTGCCCAACACTCATTCTGATTGCTGTAAACTTCTTATCTCCCTTGTAAAAGAATGAGAAACGTGAACTCTAACATGCACAGTAAATATTACACAAAATGCCCCATTGAGGCAGGGTTAATGACAGCAAATGAGTTTAGTCAGATCGAAAAATCAAATTTGGGTGCACTCCATGCCCCAACCCACGATAATTCACTTCCATCACCAAAATCTCTGTGCCGGGAATCACAGAATCCCTACAGTTGCAGAAGAGGCCGTTCTGCCCATCGGGCGGGGGTTTCTGGCCGTGCTTGCTACAAGACTGGAAAATCCCGTCCAAAGTCAACAGACATTTGCATGGTCCTGTCCCGCCTGCTACGTTTCCCATGGCAGGTGGGACGGGAAAATTCCACCCATCAAGTCTGCACTGACCACAATCCCACTATCCGGAGCCATGTTAGAGAGCTCTGCATGGCATGCATGTCTTGGCCTTGGTCTTGGGTGGGTGAAACCTCCCTGAACAATGATGGACATGCACAGTACGATGCAGAGGGCATGGACCGTCACCTATGGTGTCTGGTCCTGGAAGTTCGGGTCATGATGCAGTGAGACAGAGGGCTCAGTAACATTCAGGGGAGACTTCTGGACCTTGTACGTCGGTAACTCAAAAGTCATGGGGGGTGTGGTATTGGATGTTCTCAGGTTCCCATATGACCATAAGCCCATAAGACATAGGAGCAGAAATAGGCCATTCGGCCCATCAAGCCTGCTCTACCATTCAATGAGATCATAACTGATCTGATGTGATAATCCTCAACTCCACTTTCCCACCTTATCCCCATTACCTTTGAATCCCTCACTGATTAAGAATTTCTCCATTTCAGCCTTGAACAACCCAACCTCTGCAGGCATCTGCGGTAAAGAATTCCACGGATTCACTCCCCTCTGAGAGTAGAAATTCCCGAAAGGTCCTGAAAGGTCAGGGTTCATGTGGCCTCAGGAAGAGGAGGTCAACAAAGGACGACAGTGAAGGACATGGGGCCATCAATATTGAAGGGTTCAGCAGGGAGAACAGGAATGTCTACATGGACCATGATGGGACGAGGTAGCAGGGGGAGGCTGGCTGGTGTCAGGATGAAGGGGAATCTGTAGGCAGTGAGTATGGCGGACAACGGGAGGGATCTAGGGGGTGGTGGGGGAAGGTGGAAGTTGGACTCAAGGTCATAAGTGAGTTAAGTTTAAATTTATTTATTAGTGTCACAAGTAGGCTTACATTAACACTGCAATGAAGTTACTGTGAAAATCCCCTAGTCGCCACACTCCGGTGCCTATTCGGCTACACTGAGGGAGAATTTAGCACGGCCCAATGCACCTAACCAGCACATCTTTCGGACTGTGGGAGGAAACCGGAGCACCCGGAGGAAACCCACGCAGACACGGGGAGAACGTGCAAACTCCACACAGACAGTGACCAAAGTCGGGAATCGAACCCCTGTCCCTGGTGCTGTGAGGCAGCAGTGCTAACCACTGTGCCACCGTCCCGCCACAAGATCAAGTCATCAAAAGCTTCTCTGAGAAGTGATTAAGAATTGATCTAATTATTGAGACATGCCACTGCGCTAACATGGTGTTCAACATATTTCTTCCCTGTTCAATAAATCTTGCTTTTGCTTTCTGAGTCACAGGCAACATGCACATTTCTCTTTGCCCTCTCTCCTTCTGACAATCTACAAAATGTCATGGGGTCACGTGAATACTTCCACCACTCCAACGCTTTTTCCACCTTTGCTGGAGCCCCCCCCACCCACCCCCCCTCCTCCCCCCACCCCACACACGCACACACAAGAAATAGAAATGGTTAGCACTGCTGCCTCACAGCGCCAGGGACCCGGGTTCGATTCCCGACTTGGGTCACTGTCTGTCTGCGTGGAGTCTGCACGTTCTCCCCGTGTCTGCGTGGGTTTCCTCTGGCTGCTCCGGTTTCCTCCCACAGTCCGAAAGAGGGTTAGGTGGGTTGGCCATGCTAAATAGCCCCTTAGTGTCAGGGGGATTAGCTGGGGTAAATAGACGGGGGTGACGGGGATGGGGCCTGGGTGGGATTGATGTTGGTGCAGACTCGGTGGGCCGAATGGCCTCCTTCTGCACTGTAGGGATCCCTATGATTCACGGTGATCCCAATTAGGTGCGACTGGCGAACAGCTTGAGACAGCGCGCGACTGTGAGCGCTTAGTTTAGGGAACCTCGCATGTTTCCATCACATCATAACCGGGACCTGCAACCTGAGACATTTTGTATTTCTTTTTTTCGGCAATTTGAGGAAAAACAAATGACAGAGATCTGTGTTTGGACAGGGCGATTAAATCATTCTCGGTATAAATCACTGTCTTCGTGCATTAGTAACAACATAGTTGCAAGCAAATTGTTTGTCTGGAAGTCAACTGGTTTCCTCGGGGAGCAGTTTGCAGTTCCAGCAATATATGATCTCAGTGCTGGTAAATAGGCTGCCCAACATTCCTTCTCATCGTCTCTCCGAATTATTGAGACATGTTGCTGCATTAACGTGGTGTTTCAACATATTTCTTCCTTGTTAAATAAATTTTGCTGCATGGGTAATGAGAACCAGCCTCCGTTATGAATGATGACTGTGGGTTACTGGGTAACAAAAATGTCACATCTACTTTCCGGGGATAATAAATTGCCTTACTCCTTCTCCTTTAACGACGTATTTTATTTTTAACCTTTTGTAAGTCCGTGCCCCTGGTTTCGAAAATAAATGCGCCTTGTGTTTCAGTTGGAAAGCTCCAACATCTGCGATCCGTATCGAGCACCGCTCTTCAGTGGGATTTTTACTGGGAAAACAAGCTCAATCGAAGTCCTGGCGCTGCAGCCATCACTAATTAACCTGTTTTCCAGACGAGGAATGTCTCCGGACAGATTCTGGGCTGTTTACATGGGATGGGAGCCCCGAGCCCCCAGTTCTGCTCATATTTGCCAGGCAACTCCGCTTGGAAAGAGCTATAATGGGCAAAGGCCTCGTTGGAATCGGGGATCTAACGGCACCGGGGACGATGGGTCTGGTCACGTGTGGACACTGGAGAGGCTGAAATTGCTCTCCGCAGAGCAGAGAAGATTTGTGGGAGATTTAATTGGGGTGTTCAAAATTTTTTAAGGGGCTTTGATAAAGAGGGAGAAACAGCTGCCTCTGGCAAATGGGTTGGTGGCCAAAGAACACAGGCTTAAAATAATTGACATAACAACAAGAGTAGAGATGAGGCGATTTTTTTTTTACATATACAGCAAGTTTTTTTTTCGATCCAGAAGTTACTGCCCGACAGCAGATTTAATCAGGATTTTCAAAACGGAATTGCGTGGGTACTTGCATAGATAAAGAAAAAATAATAATTGCAGGATTAGGGAAGAACGGAAAGGACCTGGGACTAATTGGATAGCTCTTTCAAAGAGCCAGCACTGCTGTGATGGGCCGAATGGCCGCATTCTGCGCAGCAATGGTTTTATAATTCAATCGCAGTTTGTGTTCCTGGCAGCTCCTCTTGTTGTACGAGTAGCGTCAGATGGGATCAAGCTTATTGAGTTCAGTTATGTCACCGTGATACTGTTAGCCTGTTAGCCGTTATTAGTGGGGAGGATTTATCAATGTGTCACATCGGCTCCCACTCCCTCACTCCCCCCAATAAATTTCACATGCTAACAGAAGCTCACTTAATCACCTTGTCCGTTGGATTGGAAATTTCAGTAAATTAAAGCATTATTGACCCATGTGCCTTAAAGGCATTGGTCAAACCATTACCCTGACTCAGGGACTGTTGCAACCAGCATTTATTTTTTAATTCATTCATGGGCGACACGGTAGCACAGTGGTTAGCAGTGCCGCCTCACAGCTCCAGGAACCAGGGTTCAATTCCCGGCTGGGTCACTGTCTGTGTGGAGTTTGCACATTCTCCTCGTGTCTGTGTGGGTTTCCTCCGGGTGCTCCGGTTTCCTCCCACAGTCCAAAGATGTACAGGTTAGGTCGATTGACCATGCTAAATTACCCCTTAGTGTCCTGAGATGCGTAGGTTAGAGGGATTAGCGGGTAAATATATAGAGATAAGAGGGTAGGGCCTGGGTGGGATTGTGGTCGGTGCAGACTCGATGGTCCAAATGGCCTCTTTCTGCACTGTAGGGTTTCTATGATTCTATGACTTCCTTCCTAAAGGACATTAGTGAATCAGATGCGTTTTTCCAACAATGGTTTCATGGTCATCAGTAGATTCTTCATTCCAGCTATTTTTTATTGAATTCAAATTCCACCACCTGCCGTGGCGGGATTCGAACCTGCGTCCTCAGAGCATGACCTGAGTTTCTGGATTAATAGTCAAGTGATAATACCACTAGGCCATCACCTCCCCACAGAGAAAGGGACAAACAAAATTGGAGGATTAAAAAACAAATGGAAAAACAGAGCGGGGAACAAAAGGCAGAGGATAGTATATCACTGTATAGAAAGTACAGCACCAAAATAGGCCATTCAGCCCAACTGGCTCATGCTGGTGTTTATTCTTGGCATGGGACCCCTCCTTACTGATCAACCTATCTTTCTATCCTTTATCTCGCTTCCCTTTGCATAATAAAGTCACCAAAATCCCATAGGCTGCTCTCCCTTTGATTTAAGGGTCACCACAACTCAGGTGAGGGGCAAGGTTGAGAAGGTGAAGCCTTCATGAATAACCTCAGCCAGTACGAGAATTAAACCCGTGCTGCGGACATCGCTCTACATCATTAATCAGTTGTCCAGCCAACTGAGCTAAAGCGACCCCTCCGGCCCATTAGTGACTTACATTCTCAGCTACTCCTTGTGGATCGAGTTCCACATTCAAACTGCCTGATCAGTGAAACTTTCTATTCCTTTCTCCTTCATATGCCTAGCTAGAAAGAACAAGAGCAAAGTTGGAGTGAAAGGGTTGAAATGTCTTTACATTTGTAGCAGTGCCACCACTGTTAGCTTGAGAAGCAGAGAAGCTAAGAGTTTAAGTATTAGTGTCACAAGTAGGTTTACATTAACACTGCAATGAAGTTACTGTGAAAATCCCCTAGTCGCCACACTCCGGCACCTGTTCGAGTTACACTGAGGGAGGATTTAGCACGGCCAATGCACCTAAGCAGCATGTCTTTCGGACTGTGAGAGGAAACCAGAGGAAACCCACGCAGACACGGGGAGAATGTGCAGACTCCGCACGGACAGTGACCCAAGCTGGGAATCGAACCCGGGTCCTTGATGGTGTGAAGCAGCAGTGCCAACCACTGTGCCACCGTGCCACTCCGAGAGTGCCTTTGATGGAGCATGCCCAAAGATATTTGAGAAGCAGAGAGTTTGTTCCGGTTTGGTGGCAGAATGGGTGTGGCTCCAGCATTCCAACTACCTACACCAACAGGGACGAAGTAGAAATGGTCGCCAGCTTCAGGTTTTTAGGTGTCCAGATCACCAACAACCTGTCGTGGTCCCCCCCCATGCTAAAACTATAGTTAAGAAAGCCCACCAATGCCTCTACTTTCTCAGAAGACTAAGGAAATTTGGCATGTCAGCTACGACTCTCACCAACACCTTTACGGATGCACCATAGAAAGCACTCTTTCTGGTTGTATCAAAGCTTGGTATGGCTCCTGCTCTGCCCAAGACCACAAAAAATTCAAAAGGTCATGAACGTAGCCCAATCCATCACGCAAACCATCCATTGACTCTGGGCCCTATTTTACCATTTTGATTCTAAGTGCTGGGCGGACTTGAAACTGGGAGATCCGACTTAGAGACCTGTTCTCAAGCACCACCCCGACCCCCCCATCCCCCTTGCCCCCATACATACGCTGCCTGAAAAAATATCAGCGATTCCGAATCACGCTGCAGAAGCCTGTGGGCGGGGCTTAATGCACCCGAAATCCTGCAGCTCCGATTGGCGCCTCCAACTGCGCATGCGCAGAAAGAAAAATGATGGAATGCGGCTCCCCTGCCACATCCCTCCCGGGCTGGATAACGCCTCCCCCTGGCCTCCACAGACATTGCGCCATCCCAAAACATTACTGACCCCCTTATTCCCCACTCCCTCTGCCACCCAGACCAATCGCGGTCCCCTGGCCCCCCTACTCCACCGATCTCAGGCAGAGTGGCTGCGGACTCTCCCTTCCCTTCCCCCCCACCGATCTCAAGCAGAGAGCCGTCAGACCCACCTTTACCCCCCCCCCACTACCGATCTCAAGCAGAGAGCCGTCGGATGCTCGGCACTTACCGCCTCACTAACTGGAGCGCCCGAATCAGACTTTTGTGGAGCATGTCTGTTTCACGCCGAATCTGGATGGGGCGAACGCGGTGGTAAAGGGGGAGGTGCCGGTAAGGTCGGGCGTGCAGCCCATTAAGTCAATTTAAATGCATCGATTCATAATTCCAGATGTTTCTTATTGAATTCAAATTCCACCATCTGCCGTGGCGGGATTCGAACCCGGGCTCTAGGAACATTAGCTGAGTTTCTGGATTAATAGTCTCGCGATAATACCACTGGGCCATCGCCTTCCCTAAACTGCAATACCCCAAGCCACTAAGTTCCTGGCACCCCCTGACTGAGATGATCAACCTTGTGATGGTGCTTGGTCCTGCCAGTGCCGTGCGCCTCAATGACTTGGCACGATTGCCCGCTTTTACCACCTATTTAGCTTCATAAACAATTTATAATTGTTGCTTTTCTTAACTGTGCTATCTTTTCTCATGAGCGCCAGCAATTATTTTTGTTTCTGCTTTTCAAATAAAAATGGATCTAAGTGGGTCTATTTTTGCACATTAGATTGTGCAGATGTTTGGCTGAAGGAACACTTTCAATTTAATGTTCGTGAAAATGAAATGTTCTGGCGAATCATTTATTGTTTGCAAGCAAACGCAAGAGTGCCAGGATTTTATTTCCCATATGGTGGGGATGTTGGGGGTTGGGGGGGAGGGGGGCAAGAACAGAGACTGGCGGGCACAGACGTTCACACTCTGGCCAGCATGCCAGTTTCCTGGCATCATCCTGGTCCTGGGGGCGGGATGGGGCTTCAGAAGGGTGGCCAATTCAGGATAATTAAAGGCTCCTTTGTCAGAGGCCGTGTGGAATTTTCCATTGGGCCTCTGGACCCCCCATGATGTCGTGGACGAGGCCAGCTGCCTGGACGAAGCCTCTTGGCGACAGACTGGGTGTCCAGCGCCGCAGGCAGGCTTTGAGGCCTCCACCACCTGCACGGCCCCAGCTGTGGGGTTTCCCCTTCCATAGGGGTGGCCCCGGTTGTTGCAAGCATTTTCTGAATTTGGAAGTTTAAAATGTTGAAGTCCAGGGCACCTCGAGGTGGAAGCTTGCTCTCTCTCCTATGTGAACTAGAGGCTGGAGATGATCCCCTCCTGTTCCTTCATGTTGGAAGGCCCCTTATTTCGAGAGTCCGCCCACTGGTCCTTAATTAGACAGGGAGCCCCACCTTCAAGCCTCTAATTGGCCAATTTGCTGCCAGTTGACTGTTCCCCTCATGCTGCTGGATTTTCATCTCAGAGGCGGATAGCGGGAGTTGGGAAATTTCACAGCTTGGTGAGCCTACCTCGCGAGAAAGATCGGAGATGGCCTCTGGAGCTGCCAACTGCCCTAGTGGCCTGGCTATAAGGCCCACTCGATTCTCTGAAACTTTATCTCCATCCCACTTGTTTTCTTAATCATTAGATCCACCAATCCTTCACATCCCCACAATCCCCACCCACTTCCCATGCTCATCCATTCCAAACCATGCTCCCATTCCCCCCCCCAATGGCCGGCATTTCCTCAATGCCAACTCATAGCACTTCCACGTCCATTCAGCCAGCATAGCCAATAACCGTAGAGTGACAGCGGCATGTGTGGAAAAGCTTAACAAAAAGCCAATCATAACTTTCTTCATAAAACTTACACAACAAGACATTTAAAGTATCAGTGGCAGAAACTGTAAGCCCTCAACATTTCTTAATGTTCTGTAAATAAGCATTGAGCCATTTACACAGCTGTCAATCAAGCAATATTTTCCCTTGAGTTCACCCATTTCTACAAACAAACAGACGTCTGGGCTCTCAGCCAAGCTTCATTGTGTGTGACTCACTACCAGCTACATCCAAGAAGATGACTCACAACCACCTGCTCAGAGGCATGTATGAATGGCAATAAATGCTGGTCTAGTCAGCAACATCCACATCCCAGGGATAAAGAGAAAGAAGGAGGCTATTTACTCACCTCGGAAATCAACTCCAGCTGTGTCCTCATCGTGTTTGACTCTGTACCCACGTGGGTATGCATAGCTCGAACAGGGTCTTGGGATACTAACAGGGTCCTTGATTTGATTATTATTATCCCTTAATAAGGCTGCAGAAGTTGTTCCGCCAGTGGCAGTTTGATTCAGATCTAATTCCAGTCAAGAGGAGAGATTGGAGGCGCTAGGGTGGTTCTCCTTGAAGCAGAGAAGCTAAGCTGAGAGCTATTCAACTTACGAGTCGCTTTGACAGAGCCAATAGGAGGGAACCATTTCAACAGGCAGGTAGTCAGAAAGTGCCAGTACAGGCAGGATGGGGCTGAATGTCCCTCACCCACGAACGCAGCACTGGATGGAGATTGAACCCGAGACTTGGCTCATTTTCATGGGTCAAAAACATGCAGGGTGAGACATATATCCAACCACCTGGGGAGCGGGGCCCAGATCACATGACTCACCCTTGCCCTTCATTGGTCAGCCAAACATGGCCCTCAAATGGCCCTCAAAGCCATTCGGAAAGCGAGAAGATTTTTCATTATCCAACCTGATGATGCTTGACTGTCAGTCAACCAATCGGCTTTCTTCTCCCACCCCTCCCCCCACCCCACATCCCATCTCCAATATTTGAATAACTAGTCACCATGAAGAGGCAAAGATCATTTTAACGCCTTGATGATTTTTCGGAGTTTTAGCTCCCAGCAGAGACCTCGATGTTCATCTTCAATTCCTCGGAGTGTTGGCAACCTCGAATAAGGACCGACATGTCTCGCCCGGGCACGATGCCATGGGCACACTTGGCTGCCAGTCATTCCCTTACACGGCAACACAATCCTCTGCCAACGTTTGAGCCCCCGGTGTGATTCTTTCATCTTGAGAGGAGCGGAACAAGAAAGGATGAGAAGAGACAGCAGCTGGTGGCTCAGAAAGCAGCAGAAAATGCAATCCAACATTGAGGTTAACAAACAGATTAAAGTCTTCATCCTTCACAATGACAGACCGTTCTTCAATTCCCCAGCGGAATACAACTGCTCATCCATTATTACTTAATTTAATCAGATGCTAAAGGTTTCTACATTTGAGTTCATTAGGAGACTCTCATGTTCGGACACATTTGCAGCCTGACCTTCATCATCCAGACTTCAGCTGCTGGGTTCTATTGCCTTTAGCTTATTGCAGGAAACATATATTGCCTGCCTTGTTGGTGAACAATGATATATTGTATTGGGTGCCCACTCCTTACATTGTGGGGACACTAAAGTTCACTCTGTACCGCAAACACACACACACAAGTGTACAAAGAGCAAAGAAAATTACAGCACAGGAACAGGCTCTTTGGCCCTCCAAGCCTGCACCGACCGTGCTGCCCGACTGAACTAAAACCCCCTACCCTTCCGGGGACCATACCCCTCTATCCCCATCCTATTCATGTCGTGCTCAATAATAAGTCCCCGGACACTCAGACCTTGTCCCCCAGCTGCTTATCAATTTATTTCAGGGAAAATATGTTCACGAGGTCTACGTTTTGCGAGCTGCAATTTTAACTCTCACCACAATCGGTGGAAACGGAGCGGGAGAATGGTTAAATGAAAGGCTTGCATTAATTTCATAGAAGCATAGAATGCCTACAGGGCAGAAGGAGGCCATTCGGCCCATTAAGCCTGCACTGACAACAATCCCACCCAGGCCCTATCCCTGTTACCCCGCATATTTACCTTGCTAATCCCCCTGAGTGTAAACGGCAATTGGGCCATGCTAAATTCTCCCTCAGTGTAACCCGAACAGGCGCGGAGTGTGGCAACTGGGGGATTTTCACAGTAATTTCATTCCAGTGTTAATGTAAGCCTACTTGTGACTAATAAATAATAATAATAATTTAGCATGGCAAATCCACCTAATCCACACATCTTTGGAGAAAACCGGAGCACCCGGAGGAAACCCATGCAGACATGGGGAGAATGTGCAAACTCCACACAGTCACCCAAGGCCAGAATTGAACCCGGGTCCCTGGCGCTGTGAGGCAGCAGTGCTAACCACGCCACCGTGCCACCCATTGATTTGATTTGATTGATTATTGTCACATGTATTGGAATACAGGATTCTTTTTTGCGCGCTATGCAGACAAAGCATACCATTCATATAGTACTTACGGGAGAAAGAGAGGAGAGGGTGCAGAGTATAGTATAAACACACTTCCCAAGCTCAAGACAACCTGAAGTGGCTTGCAGCCAATGAAGTATTGTTGGCATGATGGAAATACAGCAGCCAATTTGTGCACAGCAAGCTCCCACAATCACTCATCAAATGCCACCCACATAATCTGCTTTTAGTGATGATGGAGAACTTCACTCCTTTTCCTCAGGGTATTCTGAGTTCTGCTCAGAGGACAGTTGGGGCCTCTTGTTAAATGTTTGATCCAAAAGGCTGCGCAGTTGGCAATGCCGCTCACCCTCGATACTGCACTGGGTGTATCACCCGAGCCCCAAGTCTCCTTCCAACACAGCGGGGATAATTCAACCAACTGAACCGCGGGTCAAAGGACAGGATTGGGCGGGAAACGGTTGGAAGAAAGTGAGGGAGTAGTTAAAGGGGACTGGTTCCATTTCCCGACAATCCACAATTTGAACACTGGTGAGGGTTTTTTTTGGGGGGTGGGGGGATGTGGGGTGGTTGGGTAGGCTGGCTTTATTTTAAGCTGTTTCTTAACACGGCACGGCGGCACAGTGGTTAGCACTGCTGCCTCACGGTGCCAGGGACTCGTGTTCAATTCCTGGCTTGGGTCACTGCCTGTGTGGAGTTTGCACATTCTCCCCGTGTCTGTGTGGGTTTCCTCCGGGTGCTCCGGTTTCCTCCCACAATCCGAAGATGTGCGGGTTAGGTGGATTGGCCGTGGTAAATTGTCCATTAGTGTCAGGGGGATTAGCAAGGGTAAATATACGGGGTGACGGGGATAGGGCCTGGGTGGGATCATTGTCGCTGCAGACTCGATGGGCCGAATGGCCTCCTTCTGCACTGTAGGGATTCTATGATTCTATAATTCTTTCTCCGAGCTGCACCTGTGTCTCACATGAAGGGTTTGTTGTCACAGCAATTTTCTCTGAATTAACATTAGCAATCTTCAGAACGCAGAGTCCCCACCCGTTATCCCATCCGCTTCCTTCGCTCTGTCCAGCTTTTGGGTAAAAGGTGGAAATCTCGACATGAGATTGGTGAGCTCGTGCCAATTTGCCCAGATGTTTTGTGCTCAGGTCTCACATGGGGTCTCACTCAGCCCCGAGGATGGGAGAATGTTCCTTTTGTCTGTCGGGGCTCGGCTCAATGCCAAGGTGAAAGGTGGGACAATGATGCACGCACACACTGATAATACAACTATTTACACTGCCCGACCGCACCCACTCATCCATCCTCTCAAACACAGGCAAGCCACATAACAATGCCCATGAGAGTCATAAATAAAACATTCTCTCCGCATTGCAAGCCATCTGGTTCCAGTTACTTACACACCCTTTCCCCTGTCAGGTCTTTTGAGGATCCCCACATGAAGATAGGAAGGAGGATATAAACCAGAGCAAGTCCAGCAGCGGCAAGCTCATTAAAAATGTAAAAAGTTGTCAGCGTCAGGCGTGTGAAATTGGTTTCAGTGCAGCTGCTTCATCGTAAACGCAAGAGAATCAGGGCAAGGTGACAGAATGGGAAATGTTTTGTGTTTGATCAGATGTGCTGATTTATCAGTAAAGTCTGAGCTACTGATTGAGGACATTCGGAATGAATGTGAGGCACAGATTGTCCCTGAGCATGTTGTCCCCACCCAGTTCCATGTGTATCTCCACCAGCATTCCCTTGTTCGATGCCCTTTCATCCCATCTACATCATTCCATCCTCTTAGAAAGAAATCTTAGAAACCCTACAGCACAGAAAGAGGCCATTCAGCCCATCGAGTCTGCACCGACCGCAATCCCACCCAGACTCTATCCCCCTATCCTTACATATTCACCCACTAATCCCTCTAACCTACACATCCCAGGACACTAAGGGCAATTTTAGCATGGCCAATCAACCTAACCCGCACAACTTTGGACTGTGGGAGGAAACCGGAGCACCCGGAGGAAACCCACGCAGACACGAGGAGAATGTGCAAACTCCACACAGACAGTGACCAAAGCCGGGAATCGAACCCAGGTCCCTGGAGCAGTGAAGCAGCAGTGCTAACCACTGTGCTACCGTGCTGCCCTCTGTGATTGTAATGCATTATCCTTTCTTATCCTCCTGTATTGTCCAACTATACGGAGGTGACCCCTCTTTTCAGCCCAAATGCGCCAACTTGCATTCTCTTCCTTCCCTACCCTCATGCAGTCACCTGCAGAATCTACCAGTGACCCTTCCTTAGCTTCTTCCCCCTCTCATCTGAATGCTGTCCTGCATCTACAGGATGTACTGCCACATGTGTACAGATAACACCTGGTTTAAACTCTCCACCGGTTCCCATGACCCCCATGACGTTGTCTGTTCTGGGAGAGTGCCTGATCGGCATCAAGGAGGGATTCCTAATGACCTGCCAGCAATTGGAGGGAGGGCAGTTGCTGAGGGGAGAGTTTGGTGCATTTATTACACACTCTCTTCATCCATGTCTTAAAATAAAGCCTCATTTCAATCGCAAAGGTACCAACAAAAGATAGTGAAAACAGTAGATAAAGGAGACAGAAGATTCCGGGAGATAACATCTGGTTATATTTTGAGAGTGACTAGAAATTCTATTTGTTTGTTAATAAGTGGGAATTGTATTTATCTAAACAGCATCCCATTAGAATAGTGTTTTATTTGGTTTGTTAATAGTTTAGTTAAGCTGTTCACTGCTAGTTAGATAAATTAAGTGTATTATTTGTTGCTTTTACGGGGAGAGTCTCAGGTAGTTATTTTGATTTAACCACTAAAAGTTGCTGAAGCGCAGATATTACCCCATTCTCACACACTCTTTAACAGATTATGAAAGGAGGTATTTCTCTGAGTGGTTGAGTGTTAGTTCTCAGAGAGGAGATCAACCTTTTTCTTTGTAACAGTGCTGTCTGTGAGGGATCTGCTTGCACAAGTTGTTTACAGGTCAGCTTCCAGGAGACCGCATAGTTAGCTGCCACGGATAGCTCTCACTCCACCGTGCCACGTGAGGGACTATTGATGTCCATGAGTGCAGGCCCATGGTTGAAGAGAGTGTGTGGTAAGTGCACCAAACTCTCCCCTCAGCAACTGCCCTCCCTCCAATTGCTGGCAGGTTCTCAGGAATCCCTCCAATATCACACGTTTGTGGCCAGCAACAGCCAGCAGCACCCACCATCCATGCAGTGCGCCCTCCATCTAAATTAACCCCCTACAAGAAGAGGGACAGTGGGCTCTGCATCTTTAGCCACGGGTGTGACAAGGGGAGAAAAAAAAAGACAAGTGAATCAACCACTGTCAACATGAAAGAGAACTGGATAGGCAATTGAGTAAGAATGACACTGAGCAAAGATATGAAATGGAGGTAGTTTCTTTAATGGTACAACTAATGCAGAACAGAGCACTCAATCAGATCGCCCCTGCTGGAAAGCGATTTAATCCCTCTTGAAGTATAAAGACTACAAATAGCACGCACTGAGTAAATACAGCTGTGCAATGAGCAAGTTGGAAGCAGGAGGAGAAATTAAACTGGAGCCAATTCCCGACGGATTGTTGTCCGAGAGAAAAGGAGCAAGGTTTTTGTGATTCTGAAGGTGGGCTACAAACAAAATGTGGGAGCCATTCGTAGCAGAAATGTGCACCGTGCACCACCGTATGTGTGTAGATAGGAAGAAAAAAGAGGGGATTTTCATTAAATGACTCAAAGTAAGAAGGGGGGGTTGTCGATTATCTCACACAACATGAGTCTGAGTCACCATTATCTTCATAAAGATAATTACATTGTCCAGCAATAAATTACTCATTGTTTGAATCATAGAATCCCTATAGTGCAGAAGGAGGCCATTTGGCCCATCGTGCCTGCACCGATCCCAATCTCACCCAGGCCCTATTCCCGTAACCCCACATGTTTACCCTGCTAATCCCCCTGACACTGGGGTCAATTTAGCACGGCCAATCAGCCTAGCCCGCACATCTTTGGACTGTGCAGGGAAACCGGAGCACCCGGAGGAAACCCATGCAGACACGGGGAGAACGTGCGAACTCCACACAGACAGTGACCCAAGCCGGGAATCGAACTCAGGTCCCTGGCGCTGTGAGGCAGCAATGCTAACCACTGTGCCACCGATTTGCAGTTGTCTGGCAGTGCTGCATTGGGTAGTGATGCACTATCAACACCCAGAGACGGAATCTGGAATAATAGGCTTTTATTAACTATAAAAGGGAACTAACTCTACAGTAAACTCTAACCGAGGGACCGGACCAGAATGAGGCGAAGGGGAGGAGCAGCCACCTTTATACCCCAGTGAACAGGGGAGGAGCCTCAGGCAGCACCGGTAGGGGTGTGTCCAGTCATCAGAACATAACAGTGGTTATCAGAACATAAGTGGTTTACCACAGGTAGAAGAAAGAATTAATATTTCTGTGGAGTCCTTCCAACCTCAGGACCCCCTTGAATCGCTTTCCAATCAGTGAAGTACTCATTGAACTATCGCCACTGTTGTGAGGCCAGGCACAGACATTGTGCACAGTAGGATCACGCAAACAGCAATGAAATGGTGACCAGACTAACTGTTTCAGTGACGGTAGCTGACGTAGGCATTGCCCATTCTTTTCAATGTAGGCACCCACAGAGGCAGGCATTAATTAATGACCAATTTTCATCTTAGTTAGTCAACTAACAACAAGTGCAGCACAAAAGATGACTGAGTGGGGTATTGTTGTCGGGGAAATGGAGGCTATGAATTTCCAATTATAGCTGCTGCAACCTGGTCTTTAGGTTACCGCCTTGCAACTCTCACAGGGCACAATGTGGAAGAGAAGGGGCACATTATCAGTTATCATCGGTATTTGAAGGACAGCTAGCTGGTTATCATAAACGTTGTAATGTGACTGGGCTGGGGGAGTGGGAAAGGGCTGTAACGACAGCAGAATGATGAACTCACCGTTTCCCAGATGCAACTTCAGAAGGCCTGTTGCAAAGTCGGTACTGAACCATAGAACCATAGAACATTACAGCACAGAAACAGGCCTTTTGGCCCTTCTTGGCTGTGCCGAACCATTTTTCTGCCTAGTCCCACTGACCTGCACCTGGACCATATCCCTCCACACCCCTCTCATCCATGTACCTGTCCAAGTTTTTCTTAAATGTTAAAAGTGAGCCCGCATTCACCACTTCATCTGGCAGCTCATTCCACACTCCCACCACTCTCTGTGTGAAGAAGCCCCCCCTAATATTCCCTTTAAACTTTTCCCCCTTCACCCTTAACCCATGCCCTCTAGTTTTTTTCTCCCCTAGCCTCAGTGCAAGTCCCGGCAACATCCTTGTAAACCTTCTCTGCACTCTTTCAACCTTATTAATATCCTTCCTGTAATTAGGTGACCAAAACTGCACACAATACTCTAAATTCGGCCTCACCAATGTCTTATACAACCTCACCATAACATTCCAACTCTTATACTCAATACTTTGATTTATAAAAGCTAATGTACCAAAAGCACTCTTTACGACCCTATCTACCTGTGACACCACTTTTAGGGAATTATGTATCTGTATTTCCAGATCCCTCTGTTCTACTGCACTCTTCAGTGTCCTACCATTTACCTTGTATGTTCTACCTTGGTTTGTCCTTCCAAAGTGCAATATCTCACACTTGTCAGCATTAAACTCCATCTGCCATTTTTCAGCCCATTTTTCTAGCTGGTCCAAATCCCTCTGCAAGCTTTGAAAACCTTCCTCACTGTCCACTACACCTCCAATCTTTGTATCATCAGCAAATTTGCTAATCCAATTTACCACATTATCATCCAGATCATTGATATAGATGACAAACAACAATGGACCCAGCACTGATCCCTGTGGCACACCACTAGTCACAGGCCTCCACTCAGAGAAGCAATCCTCCACTACCACTCTCTGGCTTCTTCCATTAAGAAGTTTAACAACACCATTAAGCCAATGTCTAATCCAATTTACTACCTCTCCATGTATACCTAGCGACTGAACCTTCCTAACTAACCTTCCATACGGGACATTGTCAAAGGCCTTACTGAAGTCCATGTAGACATCATCCACTGCCTTCCCTTCATCCACTTTCCTGGTAACCTCCTCGAAAAACTCTAATAGATTGGTTAAACATGACCTACCACGCACAAAGCCATGTTGACTCTCCCTAATAAGTCCCTGGCTATCCAAATATTTGTAGATCCTATCATTTAGTACTCCTTCCAATAATTTACCTACTACTGACGTCAAACTTACCGGCCTATAATTTCCCGCATTACTTTTTGAGCCTTTTTTAAACAACGGAACAACATGAGCTATCCTCCAATCATCCGGCACCTCACCCGTGGATAGCGACATTTTAAATATATCTGCCAGGGCCCCTGCAATTTCAACACTAGTCTCCTTCAAGGTCCGAGGGAATACCCTGTCTGGTCCTGGGGATTTATCTACTCTGATTTGCCTCAAGACAGCAAGCACCTCCTCCCCTTTAATCTGTATAGGTTCCATGACCTCCCTACTGGTTTGCCTTATTTCCATAGGCTCCATGCCAGTTTCCTTAGTAAATACGGATGCAAAAAACCCATTTAATATCTCCCCCATTTCTTTTGGTTCCATACGTAGCCGATCACTCTGATCTTCAGGAGGACCAATTTTATCCCTTACTATCCTTTTGCTCTTAATATACCTGTAGAAGCTCTTAGGATTATCCTTCACCTTGTCTGCCAAAGCAACCTCATGTCTTCTTTTAGCCCTCCTGATTTCTTTCTTAAGTAGTTTCTTGCACTTTTTATACTCCTCAAGCATCTTATTTGCTCCCTGTTGCCTATACATGTCATACATCTCTCTCTTCATCTTTATCAGAGTTCCAATATCCCTCGAGAACCAAGGTTCCTTATTCTTATTCACTTTGCCTTTAATCCTGACAGGAACATACAAACTCTGCACTCTCAAAATGTCTCCTTTGAAGGCCTCCCACTTACCAATCACATCCTTGCCAGAGAACAGCCTGTCCCAATCCACGCTTTTTAGATCCTTTCTCATTTCTTCAAATTTGGCCCTTTTCCAGTTTAGAACCTCAACCCGAGGACCAGATCTATCTTTATCCTTGATCAAGTTGAAACTAATGGCGTTATGATCACTGGAACCAAAGTGTTCCCCTACACACACTTCCGTCACTTGTCCTAACCCGTTTCCTAATAGGAGATCTAATATTGCATCCTCTCTAGTTGGTACCTCTATATATTGATTTAGAAAATTTTCCTGAACACATTTTACAAACGCTAACCCATCTAGACCTTTAACAGTATGGGAGTCCCAATCTATATGTGGAAAATTAAAATCCCCTACTATCACAACTTTATGTTTCCTGCAGTTGTCTGCTATCTCCCTGCAGATTTGCTCCTCCAATTCTCACTGATTATTGGGTGGTCTATAATACACACCCATTAACGTGGTCATACCTTTCCTGTTTCTCAGCCCCACCCATATGGCCTCGGGTAGACAAGCCCTCTAATCTGTCCTGCCTGAGCACTGCTGTAACATTTTCCCTGACTAGCAATGCCACCCCCCCACCCTTCACCCCTCTGCCTCTATCACGTCTGAAACATCGGAACCCTGGAACATTGAGCTGCCAGTCCTGCCCCTCCTGTAGCCAAGTTTCACCAATGGCTATAATGTCATAATTCCATGTGTCGATCCACACCCTCAGCTCGTCTGCCTTCCCCACAATACTCCTGGCATTGAAATAGACACACCTCAGAAGATTATTACCACCACACACAACCCTTCTATTTGTGAATTTGCATGAACTATTAACATCATTTATTTTCACCCCCGCTCCACTATCTGCTCTGGCACTCTGGTTCCCATCCCCCTGCAAATCTAGTTTAAACCCTCCCCAATAACACTAGCAAACCTCCCTGCAAGTATATTGGTCCCCTTGTAGTTCAGGTGTAACCTGTCTCTCTTGTACAGGTCCCACCTGCCCCAGAAGAGGTCCCAATGATCTAGAAATCTGAAACCCTGCTCCCTACACCAGTTGCTCAGCCACGTGTTCATCCGCCCGAGCATCCTACTCTTACCCTCACTGGCACGTGGCACAGGTAGCAATCCTGAGATTACTACCCTCGGGGTCCTGCTTTTTAACTTCCTACCAAGCTCTCTATACTCACTCTTCAGGACCTCCTCACTCTTCCTTCCTACGTCATTGGTACCGATGTGTACCATGACATCTGGCTGATCACCCTCCCACTTCAGAATGCTGTGCACGCGATCAGAGACATCCCTGACCCTGGCACCCGGGAGACAACAAACCAGCCGGGAGTCTCTGTCACGACCACAGAACCTCCTGTCTGTACCTCTGACTATCGAGTCCCCTATCACTACCGCTCTCCTCTTCTTCCACCCTCCCTTCTGCGCTGCAGAACCAGACTCAGTGCCAGAGATCCGGCTGCCGCAGCTTGCCCCAGGTAAGGCATCCCCCACAACAGTATCCAAATTGGTACACCTGTTGTGGAGGGGAATAGCCACAGGGGAACCCTGCTCTGCCTGTCCTTTCCCTTTCCCTCACTTGACGGTAACCCAATTACCTGTGCTCTGTGCCTTTGGCGTAACTGCCTCCCTGAAGCTACTATCTATAAACTCCTCATTATCCCGAATGATCCGGAGGTCATCCAGCTCCTGCTCCAGTTCCCTAACGCGGTTTGTTAGGAGCTGCAGCTGGATGCACCTCCTGCAGGTGTCGTTGTCAGGGACACCGGAAGTCTCCCTGACTTCCCACATCCTGCAAGAGAAGCATTCCAACATCCTGCCTGGCATTCTTTCTACTCTGAAGAAACAAAAACAACTTACCGGAACCTACCCTCACCTCTGCCTGTTCACGCCGAAGCCTGTTTGAGCCAAAGCCGTCCCACTCTGCTCCCTCTCACTCCGCCGCCCGCTGGATAGAGTGGCCTGCTTTTTAAACCTTCTGCGCGCTACTGGCTGACGTCAGGCGCCTGCGCAGTTCTCGCGTTCCACTCGCTGCCTCCCTTGCTCCGACTCAAAAAAGTGAAGGGTCTCCTTGCTCTCTGGAGCCGAGGGACATTCCCTACGGAAAGGCAGCAGGAGAAGACACTGAATGGGAAGGGTTGACGTATGAGGAGAGATTAAACAGTTTGGGTTCATACTCGCTGGAGTTTAGAAGGATGAGAAGGGATCTGATCGAGGTATATAAAATTCTGAAAGGGATTGATAAAGTAAATGTGGACCAAATGTTTCTCCTTGTGGGGCAACCTGGAACAAATGGTCACCAGTGCAGAGTGAGAGGTGGTAGATTTAAAACTGAGATGAGGAGGAACTAAGGGGCAGCACGGTGGCACAGTGGTTCGCACTGCTGCCTCACAGCACCAGGGACCCGGGTTCGACTCCAGGCTTGGGTCACTGCCCATGTGGAGTTTGCACGTTCTCCCCGTGTCTGCGTGGGTTTCCTCCAGGTTCTGTGGTTTCCTCCCACAGTCCAAAGATGTGCGGGTTAGGTTGATTGGCCGTGCTAAATTGACCCTTAGTGTCAGAGGGGATTAGCAGGGTGAATATGTGGGGTGACGGGAATCGGGCCTGGGTGGGATTGCGGTCGGTGCAGACTCGATGGGCCGATTGGCCTCCTTCCGCACTGTAGGGATTCTATGATTCTAGTTCTCGCAGATATGGTGAATTTGTGAAACTCGCTGCCCCATGGCACGGTGGAGTCTGAATCACTAAATTGTTTCAAGGAAATAGATATATTTTTGATTAAAAAATGGATTAAAGGGATATGGGGAGCAGGTGGGGAGGTGGATTTGAGACCAGGGAGAGATCAGCCATGATCTGATTGAATGGTGGAGCGGGTTTGAAGGGCTGAACTTGCCGACTTCCACTCCTAATTCCTCTGTTCCTATGGAATTAGCAGAACTCTGTCTTGCCTGTGATTGAAATCTACCTTGAAGCAGGCGACAAATTTTTTTTTTTTTTAAACTTTTCCAATTCAATCAAATCAAATCCAATTCAGAGTCTCAACAAGTTGAGACATTTCAGATCCAGGCTGACAAGACAGGGCAAGCGACCAAACCACCCTGTCCTGGGCCCGATCTACATGAGCCAAGCTGATTGGAGAAGGGGGAGGTTCCTCCTCCAAGACTAGGGTAGTGCACTAGAAAGCTTTAGATTGGCTAAGAGGGAGTTGAAGAGCGAGCTTAGAAGGGCTAAAAGGGGACATGAGAAGACTTTGGCGGATAGGGTTAAAGAGAATCCTAAGGCGTTCTATAGGTATGTCAAGAACAGAAGGTTGGTTAGGGCAAGTTTAGGGCCAGTTATAGATGGCAGAGGGAAGTTATGTGTGGAACCGGAGGAGATTGGTGAAGCATTGAACCAATATTTCTCTTCGGTGTTCACGCAAGGGGACATGAATATAGCTGAGGAGGACACTGGGTTGCAGGGGAGTAGAATAGACAGTATTACAGTTGATAAGGAGGATGTGCAGGATATTCTGGAGGGTCTGAAAATAGATAAATCCCCTGGTCCGGATGGGATTTATCCAAGGATTCTCTGGGAGGCAAGAGAAGTGATTGCAGAGCCTCTGGCTCTGATCTTCAGGTCGTCGTTGGCCTCTGGTATAGTACCAGAAGATTGGAGGTTAGCGAATGTTGTCCCATTGTTTAAGAAGGGGAACAGAGACTTCCCCGGGAATTATAGACCGGTGAGTCTCACTTCTGTTGTCGGCAAGATGTTGGAAAAAATTATAAGGGATAGGATTTATAGTTATTTGGAGAGTAATGAATTGATAGGTGATAGTCAGCATGGTTTTGTGGCAGGTAGGTCGTGCCTTACTAACCTTATTGAGTTTTTTGAGAAAGTGACCAAGGAGGTGGATGGGGGCAAGGCAGTGGACGTGGTATATATGGATTTTAGTAAGGCGTTTGATAAGGTTCACCATGGTAGGCTTCTGCAGAAAATGCAGATGTATGGGATTGGGGGTGATCTAGGAAATTGGATCAGGAATTGGCTAGCGGATAGGAAACAGAGGGTGGTGGTTGATAGTAAATATTCATCATGGAGTGCGGTTACAAGTGGTGTACCTCAGGGATCTGTTTTGGGGCCACTGCTGTTTGTAATATTTATTAATGATCTGGATGAGGGTATAGTTGGGTGGATTAGCAAATTTGCTGATGACACCAAAGTCGGTGGTGTGGTAGACAGTGAGGAAGGGTGTCGTAGTTTGCAGGAAGACTTAGACAGGTTGCAAAGTTGGGCCGAGAGGTGGCGGATGGAGTTTAATGCGGAGAAGTGTGAGGTAATTCACTTTGGTAGGAATAACAGATGTGTTGAGTATAGGGCTAACGGGAGGACTTTGAATAGTGTGGAGGAGCAGAGGGATCTAGGTGTATGTGTGCATAGATCCCTGAAAGTTGGGAATCAAGTAGATAAGGTTGTTAAGAAGGCATATGGTGTCTTGGCGTTTATTGGTAGGGGGATTGAATTTAGGAGTCGTAGCGTTATGTTGCAACTGTACACAACTCTGGTGCGGCCGCACTTGGAGTACTGTGTGCAGTTCTGGTCCCCACATTACAGGAAGGATGTGGAGGCTTTGGAGAGGGTGCAGAGGAGGTTTACCAGGATGTTGCCTGGTATGGAGGGGAGATCCTATGAGGAGAGGCTGAGGGATTTGGGATTGTTTTCGCTGGAAAGGCGGCGGCTAAGAGGGGATCTTATTGAAACATATAAGATGATTAGAGGTTTAGATAGGGTGGATAGTGATAGCCTTTTTCCTCTGATGGAGAAATCCAGCACGAGGGGGCATGGCTTTAAATTGAGGGGGGGTAGTTATAGAACCGATGTCAGGGGTAGGTTCTTTACCCAGAGGGTGGTGAGGGATTGGAATGCCCTGCCAGCATCAGTTGTAAATGCGCCTAGTTTGGGGGCGTTTAAGAGATCCGTAGATAGGTTCATGGACGAAAAGAAATTGGTTTAGGTTGGAGGGTCACAGTTTTTTTTTTAACTGGTCGGTGCAACATCGTGGGCCGAAGGGCCTGTTCTGCGCTGTAATGTTCTATGTTCTATGTTCTATGTTCTAAGACTTGGGCTCATTTGCATCTTAGCCAAAAGGCCGAGATGCTGCTTTTAAAAATGCTTCATATGAAACATATGAAGCCTCAGTGTAACCTAATGACCTCAACCAAGTGCAGCATCCTCTCCATGCTACACTTGATCTTAGCCAAAAGGCCGAGAAGCGATGCAGGCGACAAATTTTTTTATTTTTTATTTCAAAAATATACTTTATTCACACAAAAAAAAACTCTCCAATAAAACATTGCAAAATTACAGATCCAAAAGTCATAAACAGTGTAAAAAAGAATCATTTTTACAATACCGTGCTCATTTACAAAAACATTACATTCCGTTACATTTCATTTCTTAAAACTATATACATGTGTCAGAGTTTACTATGTGCCGTTATTTTCCAGGTTGGCACACAGTTCCGCAGGCCGAGGGTATTCTGCAGTTACCCGGCCCTCGGTCTGCCTCAGTTGAGACGCTTTACACGGTGGTCTTTCCCCATTGTGCCTTGGCGGCGGCTGCCCCAAGCTTGAGCGCGTCCCTGAGCACGTAGTCCTGGACCTTGGAATGTGCCAGTCTGCAACACTCGGTCGAGGACAATTCTTTCAGCTGGGAGATCAGCAAAAAATAAGTGATCTCAAGACAGTCGCCAAGGTAAATGTTGCTTGCTTGATTATTTAACGTTATTTTACAATGATTGTGGTGGCACTTCACTGTAAGCCTGGTCAGGTAGCAGAGGAAGGGAATACACAGCAGCATTGCCAGCTGTTCATTTTCTTGCTAAACGAGCAGGACACGCCCATGTATTATCATTGTTTTCTATGTCATTGTCATGTCAATATATTTGCTCCGTGATCCATGAGATATGGCAAGGAGCCACACAGCGTACCTGCAAGCTACACCGTTCCATACTCACCCAGGATGGCTTGTAGTCCAGCTGCTTTTCGCTGTCACTAGCTGTGACGGTGGTTTGATTGATCATATATCATAGATCATTGAATCTCTACGGCGCAGAAGGAGGCCATTCAGCCCATCGAGTCTGCACCGACCACAATCCCACCCAGGCCCTATCCCCATTTACCCTAGTCAGACCCCCTGACATTAAGAGGCAATTTTAGCATGGCCAATCCACCTAACCCGCACATCTTTGGACTGTGGGAGGAAACCGGAGCACCCGGAGGAAACCCACGCAGACACGGGGAGAATGTGCAAACTCCACACAGATAATGACCCAAGATGGGAATCGAACCCGGGCCCCTGGTGCTGTGAGGCAGCAGTGCTAACCACTGTGCCACTATGACTGCAATAACCCTTTGTAGGATGAAACCACGCAAGGCACGCCAAATAGCCAACGTCCTGTGCAGCTAGGCCGGCCTGTATTGTACATCTGGTTCCCAGCACTGTTCAGGTGAAGACCATCCCAATGGTACAGTTCCCTCTTTCCCCAGTGCCCCATGAATCAAAACCCATTTCTCCCACACCAAACGCATTCAACTCCCTGATCTGATTAACCTTATACCAATTTGCTCATGGCCCAGGCAGTAATCTCGAGATTAGTACCTTTGTGGTTCTGCTTTTTAATTTATTCTTCAGCTGCTCATATTCCCTCAGCAGAACCAACTTCTTGGTCCTACCTATGTCGCTGGTACCCACGTGAACCATGACAACAGGATCCTTCCCTTCCCATTCCAAGTTCCTCTCCAGTCCTGAGCAGATGCTCTTAACTCTGGCGCCAGACGGGCAACATAGTCTTCATGACTCAAGCTCTGGGCTGTAGAGAGTAATATCTATCCCCCTAACTATGCCTTCCCCGATTATAACCACTTTCCTTTTCACTATTTCCATTTGAATGGCTCCCCGCACCAGAATGTGATGGTCAATTTGCTCATCCATCCTGCTGTCTCTGATTTGCCCCCACAAGTTGTAATGACCTTAATCTTTTTGGACAATTGCAAGGGTTGCTATCTTCTGGTTCCCAGTACCTCACTCGTACCCCTACCATCCTGTCCATGGCCTTGGACCAAATCAAAAGTACCTAACCTAATGGGCGAGATTGCCTCCTGGAATCATAGAATCTCCACAGACCTGCACCACCACCCAGGCCCTATTCCCGTTACCCCACATGTTTACCCTACTAATTCCCCTGACACTAGGGGCAATTTAGCACAGCCAATCAACCTAACCCGCACATCTTTGGACTGTAGGAGGAAGCCGGAGCACCCGGAGGAAACCCACGCAGACACGGGGAGAACATGCAAACTCCGCACAGACAGTGACCCGAGACTGAAATTGAACCCGGGTCCCTTTGAGGCAGCAGTGCCAACCACCGTGCCACCTTAAATTAAGTGCCAGGTAACTTTACCTCTCCGTGATCCCTCACGGTGTCTGAAGATGGAATCTTGCTCATAGAATCATAGAATCATAGAATCATAGAATCCCTACAGTGCAGAAGGAGGCCATTCGGCCCATCGAGTCTGCACCGACCACAATCCCACCCAGGCCCTACCCCCACATATTTTACCCGCTAATCCCTCTAACCTACGCATCTCAGGAGTCTAAGGGGCAATTTTTAACCTGGCCAATCAACCTAACCCGCACATCTTTGGACATCATCAACTCAGGGCCGAAGTTCCTTCAGCAGCAGACATTTATTACAAATGTGTTTGCCAACGTCCAACAGTTCCCACGTGTGACAGCTGTTACACATCACCTGCCTTGCCTTATTTATTGCGGTTTTTTCAACTACTTAGGTTTCAAGTTTAGAAATATCATTCAACTGTTGTTATGCCAAGTAGCTCATTAATGCAATACTGCTACCTTGCCATTACTGGTTCAAACTATCCACGTTTTGAGGGATAAAATGTGAATAACTCAACAAATAATCTCTTCCCTTCTCAACTAATTAAAGCCTTGAAAACTCACCAGCTTCTGGGGGCTGTGAAGAAAAAAAGATTTAAAGAGTAGCACCTCCTTCCACCTGCACCAAATTGCCAAGTTAGCACTCATTCCTCATCACACTCTGTGTTCCCACACTCCATGTGACAGCAGAACCTGGCTACTTTTATAGAATGCTGGTGATTCACAGCCAAGTTGCAACTGCTAGGTCATCTTCCTGCTACAATAATTGACACCTCTTAATTTTCAGTTGATTTACAAATAACTGCCTGCACCAGGAAGTTTCTGTTAACCAGTCCCCATAACTAGCTTGCAGTCTTAAAATCCTAAATCAAACTCTCTCAGCTAATCTAAATTATATCTTGAGAATAACAGAGAGAATCTCTGTGCTCTCACACTCGATGCAACTCCGGGTGGCACAGTGGTTAGCACTGCTGCCTCACAGCGCCAGGGATCCGGTTTGATTCTGGGCTTGGGTCACCGTCTGTGTGGAGTTCGCACATTCTCCCCGTGTCTGCGTGGGTTTCTTCCGGTTAAGTTGATTGGCCATGTTAAATTGACCCTAGTTTGGGAGGAATTAGCAGGGTTAACATGTGGGGTTACAGAGATAGGGTAAGATTGTTGTTGGTGCAGGCTTGATGGGCCAAATGGCCTCCTTCTGCATTGTAGGGATTCTATGATTCTGTCTGTCTACTTTTATAGAGAGCTGATGATTCACACCCATAGAACTTACACTTTCCTGAATTGTTAATGTCCATTGCCAGTAAGGAAAGGAAAGGGCCCTTCCTGCAACATGAGCTTCGAAAATTATCCTTTATATTTTCAAATGTTAGTCTCTGAGGTGCGTTTGTTTCAGTTGGTGGAGCTGATGGAACCTCCACAGCACATCCTGGTCACCAGCCGAACCCTGCGACACACATACAAAATAAACAAACCTGGACATTGCACAAAACAGTTCCCCACACAGCAACTAACTTCATAGAATCATAGGGCCCGATTGTACCATTGCATTGCTCCTGTTTTCGGGCGCGAAAACTTGGTAAAGTCGGGCATGAGGCGAATAGCGCGATCCGCGCCCGCGTCCACGCCAATTCCCCCTTTACCAAGGCCCGAAAATGGACGCGATCGGGATCTCGCCCAAAACGGGCGCGATGGCAATTTAAATGCATTTGCATGCATCTAAATTGACTTAATGGGCTGGACGCCCAAACTTTACCAGCATTTCCCCCTTTACCATCACGTTCGCCCGTCCAGATTCGGCACGAAACAGACATGCTCGGCAAAAGTCTGTTTCGGGCGCTCCAGCTTCTGAGGAGGTAAGTTCAGAGCTTCCAGCGGCTCTCTGACTCAGATCAGCGGTGGGGGTGCGGGGGGTGGGGGGTGGGGGGGGGGGTCAGATGTATCTCTGGTGGGGGGGGGCAGGGGGAGGGGGGTCCGCTGCCACTCTGCTGGTGATCGGGGGAAGGGGGGCAGGGAGTTGCGATCGGTCTGGGTAGCGGGGGGGGGGGGGGGTGGGGGGTGGGTGGATAAGAGGGACAGTTATGCTGTGGGGGTGGGGCAATATCTGTGGGGGCCATCGCGCCTGGGCTGCAAAAAGCGGCAGGGAAGCATTTTTCAATTTTATTTACTGCGCATGCGCAGTTGGAGGCTCCAGTCGGAGCTGCAGGGTTTCAGGCACGGGAAGCCCCACCCACACACTTCCACAGCGCGATTCAGAATCGCTGCTTCTTTTCAGGCAGAGTGCGCATGGGAGCACCGGAGAACACAGTTTACAAGTCGGATCTGAATCACACCGAGATTCGGCACTTAGAATCAAAATGGTAAAATTGGGCCAACAGAATCCCTACAGTGCAAAAGAGGCCATTCGACCCATCGGGGGTGATTTTACCATGGCATTGCTGCAAGTGTGAGCAGACCCCTTTGAAGTCCTCTGACAGAGGGGAGATGTCATTTTCACTGGGGGGAGGGGGTTTCCATTTTCCACAGCTGTTCACTCAGCCCCATTCTATTCGCAGTTTTTATTTCAAATCTCTGAGCCTTCCTAGAAAGTTCGGTCTTTGAAATACCATCCAATCCTTTGAAAACATTTGTTTTCATTCAATTTCAGTCCAGGACTTTTAACTCTCATTTCATTCACAGCTTAATGGATTTCTCCACAGCCTCCAGTCAGCTTTGTGTATCCTTCCCTTCACAGACTTGACTGTGTCTCAAGAACCCCCATTGTTCCTAATCCCAATGTTTGCACAAAAGAGGAAGTGAAAGCACTTAGCTGGTTTGAAGTTACCTGCAGCTGTGACGGGGCACCTGAGGGGGGAGGGGGCTGATTGACGGACTGAGGAGTGAGGGGGCTGAGTGGGGGACTGAGGGGGGAGGAGGCTGAGTGGGGGACCTGGTGGGTTGGGCCTAAGTGGGGGGAGTCTGAGGGGGGTGGTGAACTGCATGAGGGTTTCTGAGGGGGGGGGAGGGCTGAGGGGGAACCTGAGGGGGCACCAGGTTGAATCACCCTCATGCCTGTGACCTTTGGGCACTGGGGGGTGGGTGAAGGCATGTTACCCATTATTTGTGGGTGGGGGGGGTCACCATTTTGGTTTCTGGGGGGAGAGGGACCTGTCTCCAACCGCAGAGATCGGGGGGGGGGGGGGGGGCGCAGGGGGGGGCCTTTAAAATGGGCTCTGAACAGCGGGGCTGGCCGGCCTGAGTTGCGGGATCCCTGATCTTGGAGGGAGAATCCCACCTGACAGCCGCAGGATTTCCCTTTGGAATTTCCGCTGGCGTGGACACTTAGTGCTGAGTCGGGAGAATGGGGCCCAGGATGGCAGCACAGACTTGTACCCAGGCAGCTTCAGGGGACCAGTGGATCCAGATGTTCACCTCACATTTCCTCCCCTTTTATTGATCAATGTACATTGACTGTTATCCCACAAATCCATCATTGCACTGCTCCTTCAAAATACAGAAGGTGTATTTGAGGAGAGGTGATAAATATTCGTTAAGAAGTGACCGAATGAAATCTATTCTTATTAACCACTCCGAACAGTTTGTTCATTTGTTTACCACATTGGCAATGATGCAGGTGCAAAATGCACTCTTAAAATTTATGATCATCGTTCCTCAACTCTGGAACAATCAATTATCTCATCAAGCTTTCAATATGTGGCAACTAACTTGCAGGGTGCCTTCCCCCACTCTGCCACAGAAGCATTGACACCTTCCCCGGGGCTCCTATCGACAGTGACACACAGCAATGCGCTGCTGCAAATGCTGATACACTTCCAGGTCACCCCTGGAAAAGTTGACCCTTCCGATGGTGCTGCTGTCACTAATGACACACTCCCAGGTCTTCCCCTGTCTATAATGACATGCTCCTGGGTCTTCCCCCTGTCACAAATGACACACTACATGGTAGGACCCTGTCAATAATGACATTTTCCCAGCTATTCCCCCCATGTCAATAATGACACACTCCCAGGTCTTCCCCTGTCAATAATTACATGCTCCTGGGTCTTCCCCCTGTCACTAATGACACACTACATGGTAGGACCCTGTCAATAATGACATTTTCCCAGCTATTCCCCCCCCTGTCAATAATGACACACTCCCAAGTATTCCCCTGTCAATAATGACACATTCCAACGTATTCCCCTGTCAATAATGACACACTCCCTGGTATTCCCCTGTCAATAATGACACACTCCCAAGTATTCCCCTGTCAATAATGACACACTCCCTTGTATTCCCCCTGTTAATAATGACACACTCCTGGATATCTTCAGTTCTAACCTGCAAAAGACTGTTTCAGCAATTCAAAGTGAAGCAGTATTATCATTCCAGAAAGTCTTTTCTTGATTAATATGCAGTGAGTGAATGACTGTGCGAGTAAGTTATGAAATACGGGAACCCAATGACAAGCGTACAGAAGTCTGCTGACCTCAGAGGCTCTCCGGGGACCAGAGATCCCAGTTTGGTCTCATTTACATATTAAGGCAAGGCATGATTATCATAATTAATTCCTTCTGATTCGATTAGGTCCTTTCCATTTTGCAACTGCATGGCTTTCTTTCTGAATTATTCATGAAAATGTTCAAGTCATTATGCTGTTTTTAGCACCAGAAGTTAGATTAGTGGTGGCTAAAATCTCACTGGGTTTAGAATAACTTTGTGTGAAATTAGCTTCATTTACGAACTTAAAAACTAGGAGCAGGAGTAGGTCTCTTGGCCCCTCGAACTTCTACTGCCATTGGATAAGATCATTGATGATCTGATTGTTGTCCCTACTTTCCTGATTACCCCTATTTCTCTTTGATTTGATTTGATTTATTATTGTCACATGTGTTGGGATACAGCGAAAAGTATTTTTTCTTGCGCGCTATACAGACAAAGCATACCATTCATAGAGTACATAGGGGAGAAGGAAAGGAGAGGGTGCAGAATGTAGTGTTACAGCCATAGCTAGGGTGTAGAGGAAGATCAACTTAGTGCGAGGTAGGTCCATTCAAAATCTGATGGCAGCAGGGAAGAAGCTGTTCTTGAGTTGGTTGGTACGTGACCTCAGGCTTTAGAATTTGTTTCCTGACGGAAGAAGGTGGAAGAGAGAATGTCTGGGGTTCGTGGGGTCCTTGATTATGCTGGCTGCTTTTCCGAGGTAGCGGAAAGTGTAGGCGGAGTCAATGGATGGGAGGCTGGTTTGCGTGATGGGCTGGGCTATGTTCACAACCCTTTGTAGTTTATTTGCAGTCTTGGTCAGCGCAGGAGCCTTACCAAGCTGTGATACATCCAGAAAGGATGCTTTCTATGGTGCATCTATAAAAATTGGTGAGAGTTGCAGCAGACATGCTGAATTTCCCTAACCTCCTGAGAAAGTAGAGGCATTGGTGGGTGTCGGCATGGGGGGGACCAGGACAGGTTGTTGGTGTTCTGGACACCCAGAAACCTGAAGCTCTCGACCATTTCCACTTCACCACCGTTGATATAGACAGGGGCATGTCCTCCACACAATTCTCTTGTCAGCCAAGAAGATATAAACTTGGACCTGTTATTTTACTAAATGCTCGAGGATTTCATTTGAAGATATTAAGGAATTCCTTACCATTTCAGCCTCCAGAGAAACAATTCCAACTTTACCCATTTGGCTGAACCCGAGTAGGCAGTGAACACTCACCATGTGACTTACATCCCACACTGCCCCTGCCCTCTGTAACTTTAACCTGTTCTAATGGACAGTGACAAGGGCAACTCGAATTAAGTCAATGGGGTCCTTCTTTAACTAGGCGGATCAGAGTCTAATCACGTCATTCGGGCAAATTGCAATTTTAACTGTGGCAGCCTAGGGCAGCGAGAGCCATTTTACCTTTCCTAACAGTTGAAGGCAGTGTTAGATATTTCTGGGACGCTGAGGTATGTGCCATACAAATGGAAGTTCTTGCTTCCTCCTCACTTCAGCAGCATCATTGAGGTATTAAACAAAGAGTTTAATAGGCAAACAGCTGCAGGTGCCATTGTCCATTGTCAAGGAAAATGCAATACTGCAGAATGCATTAATACGTTTTAAAGTTTATGTATTAGTGTCACAAGTAGGCTTACATTAACACTACAATGAAGTCATTGTGAAAATCCCCTAGTCGCCACACTCCGGCACCTGTTCGGGTACACTGAGGGAGAACTTAATGTGGCCAATGCACTGAACCAGCACGTCTATCAGACTGTGGGAGGAAACCGGAGCACCCGGAGGAAACCCACGTAGACATGAGGAGAATGTACGAACTCCGCACAGTGACCCAAACCGGGAATCGAACCAGGTCCCCGACGCTGTGAGGCAGCAGTGCTAACCACTGTGCCACCGTGCCGCCCTGTTTTTCTTAACATTGTGGCACATCGATGAAATGTCATGGCCCAGAGTGTAGGGTACCACCAAGACCAAAAGGATCAGCAAATAAACAAGATTTATATCTATAACCAAGAGCCTTCCCGTGTGCCCCTTTTGGCCATTTCCTCCATGTCCAATTTGTCTTAAGGGAGAATCTAAATTTGCATCAGGCGCGCAGCAGTGATTGAGAACATTGTCAGGTCACCAATCACTTCAGAGACCTGAAGCAAGCAGCAGTACACGAGCATTAACCGAGGCGGCAATGCCTCATTAACCTGGCAGGTAGAGGCGAAGCTTGTATCCCACCAAGTGCTGCCAGAGATCATCTCTTTGCTTTAAAGATCGATTTTCCCTGATGCTGAGGTTCTGGCAGTCCGTGGCATTGACAGTGCAGGAAAGCGCTGCTGAAATCATAGAATCATAGAAACCCGACAGTGCAGAAGGAGGCCATTCAGCCCATCGAGTCTGCACCAACAACAATCCCACCTAGGCCTTACCCCCACTACCCCACACATTTATCTCACTCATCCCTCTAACCTACACATCCCAGGACAGTAAGGGGCAATTTAGCATGGCCCAAGCAACCTAACCTGCACATCTTTGGGACTGTGGGAGGAAACTGGAGCACCCGGAGGAAACCCACGCAGATACGGGGAGAAACTCCACACAGACAGTGACCCAAGCCGGGAATCGAACTCAGGTCCTTGGAGCTGTGAGGCAGCAGTGCTAACCGCTGTGCCACCGTGCCGCCCATACATACGTGCCTCTTGGACCTAAAAGCGGGCAACATGCTCAACCCATTGATTCGAAGACAGAGAAAGAGAGACCAACTTTCGGGCTAATTGTCCAATTTAAATATGAGTCTCAGCTGCCTGCAGCTCAGAAATATTAATCATAATCCCCCGCCCCAAATGAAGCAGGTAACATGAGAGTTAATGACCACTGACAAGGTGCAGCTCAAATATTTATACAGCATTTTGTACAACTCCAATCACTCTGACCTTTTCAACTGCTGGTGCTCATACCCAAAAATAAATGTTAATATAGAGCTTACTGTGGTTGAATATTAATGAAAATGACAGTTCTGTCAGCGGAAAGCAATGAATAGTTGCTTGGCTTAGTAAACAACGTCTGCCCTTAACTGTATAATGAATAAATTGTTGGCGTTTGCATGATATATCTCTCCTTTTCTTCTCAAGGCAATAAGTTTGCATACTAAAGTTGGAGCACACTGGTTAGCAAAGTGATACCAGACTAAAAAGCAAACATATAAATCAGTTGGTGGGGGTGCGGGAGTTGCGGGGGGAGGAAGACTGACAATCTCCATTGTTCGGGGGCACCGCGAGATTGCTCGCTGCCTCAGCTGAGACGCCAAGTTAATCATCGGCCGTTAGTGATCCAGAACAGGGTGTGCATCGACAAGTCTTTCCACCGCCTCGGCAACTATGGGAGGAATGTGACAGGATGCCACACCCCGCCGCCGTAGCTTTTGGCCACTGCTGCACCTGACATTCATTCTTGATCGACCGAGTGAGGAGGCCCTTCTCAGGAAGTGGCCTGCAGGTCATCAGCGGCAGATACTTGCTTTGTGAGCAGACAGGTGTGGAATGTCAGCTATCTGGCAAAGCTTCCGTGATCCCTCTCTCACAGTGGAAGGAAAAAAGAGAGGTTTGCACTCAACCTAGCCCCTTTGCACTGAACCTCTCAACAAAAGCACTCGGCAGTCAGTGAAGTAACTTCTGAAGTGAAGCCATTGTTGTGATGTCGCAAAGTCTGCACAGCAAGCGCCCGCAAACAGCCGTGTCCCAATTATCAGATAATCTGTTTTATAATATTAGTTAAGGGATACATATTTTTTAGAGTTTATTTACTAGAGTCTCAAGTAGGCTTACATTAACATTGCAATGAAGTTACTGTGAAAATCCCCTAGTCGCCACACTCGGGTACACTGAGGGAGAATTTAGCACAGCCAATGCACCTAACCAGCACGTCTTTCGGACTGTGAGAGGAAGCCGGAGCACCTGGAGGAAACCCACGCAGACACGGGGAGAATGTGCAGACTCCACACAGACAGTGACCCAAGCCGGGAATCGAACCCGGGTCCCTGGTGCTGTGAGGCAGCAGTGCTAACCACTGTGCCACCTCGCCTATTGGCCAGGACCTTGGGAGCAGTGGGGGGGTTGTGTGGTGAGTTGGAGAGGGGGGGGAGGGGAGCGAGGGAGGATGGTCTTTCCCCACTCTCCTTCAAAATATGATGTGCAGATTCCGGCGCTGGACTGGGCTGGGCACAGTAAGAAGTCTCACAACACCTGGTGACTCACCTGATGAAGGAGCAGCGCTCCGAAAGCTCGTGATGTCAAATAAACCTGTTGGACTTTAACCTGGTGTTGTGAGACTTCTTACTGTCCTTCAAAATAGTTCACTGAAATCTTTTAGAAAGGGATTCAGTCGAACGTCCCATCCAGACGCACCACCCGCACTGCAGCACTCCCCCAGCGCCAACCTGGATTCCTGTGCTTGAGACTCTGCAGTGGCATTTGAACTCATGACCTTCGAACCCAGAAGCAAGAGTGCTATTTACTGAACCACAGATTTATTCACCAGCAGCAAGTTAACACCTCAAAAACACACTGCAAAGTGCATTACGCACACGTACCGCTTTGGGGCATCCTATGGTTATAAAAGGGGCTATGTAAATGCGGTTTGCAAGTTAAACTGTTATTCATGGTCAAGGGCTCATTTGCAATGGCAACTTCAAGAAGTGGAGATGCTGGCGTTGGACTGGGGTAAACACAGTAAGAGTTTTAACAACACCAGGTTAAAGTCCAACAGGTTTATTTGGTAGCAAATGCCATTAGCTTTCGGAGCGCTGCCCCTTCGTCAGATGGAGTGGAGCTTTCCACTCCATCTGACGAAGGAGCAGGGCTCCGAAAGCTAATGGCATTTGCTATCAAATAAACCTGTTGGACTTTAACCTGGTGCTATTAAAACTCTTACTGAACTTCAAGATGAACAGGGGCGATTTCCCTGGTTTTAGGCCTAATATTTATCCCTCGACTAACATCGCAAGAACAGCTCATCTGCTCATTATTACGTCTCTGCTAGTGGGAACTTGCTGTGGGCAAATTGGCTGCCACCTTTCATACATTACAGCAGCGACTACACTTCACAAATACTTCAGGGGCTGTGATTTGATTTGACTTATTATTGTCACATGTATTAGCATACAGTGAAAAGTATTGTTTCTTGCGTGCTACACAGACAAAGCATACCGTTCATAGAGAAGGAAGGAGAGAGTGCAGAATGTAGTGTTACAGTCATAGCTAGGGTGTAGAGAAAAATCAACTTAATGCAAGGTAGGTCCATTCAAAGGTCTGACAGCAGCAGGGAAGAAGCTGTTCTTGAGTCGGTTGGTACGTGACCTCAGACTTTTGTATCTTTTTCCCGATGGAAGAAGGTGGAAGAGAGAATGTCCGGGATGCGTGGGGTCCTTAATTATGCTGGCTGCTTTGCTGAGGCAGCGGGAAGTGTAGACTGAGTCAATGGATGGGAGGCTGGTTTGAGTGATGGATTGGGCTTCGTTCACGACACTTTGTAGTTTCTTGCAGTCTTGGGCAGAGCAGGAGCCATACCAAGCTGTGATACAACCAGGAAGAATGCTTTCTATGGTGCATCCGTAAAAGTTGGTGAGAGTCGTAGCTGACATGCCAAATTTCCTTATCGTCTGAGGCAGTCTGCTGCCATGAAAGATGCCATATAAATGCAAGTCTTTTTATGTAGGAGGCTATTATTTAGTGACCATTAGAGAGACAGGTGTTGGTGGGGTCAGATGAGGAAGGGTGGGAGAGCTTTCACATGGAGCTTAAACACTGTTGGGTCGAATGGCCTGTTTCTGTGTTGTTAAGTACTATGTAACACAGTCTGACGGTAGTGAGGGAGTGCTGCATAGTCAGTGGTGCCACCGTTCACTTCAGATGTTGAACCTTGTTATGGTGCGCAGAAAAGATCAAATGGCACTTTACGAAAAACAGCAGGGGGTTATTTTATTTAATATTTCTTCATCTTTGGGCAGTAAGGTTTGGGGCATTATTAATAAGACTAGCATTTATTACCCGTTCTGAATTCTCCTCCAGAAGGTGTTGATGGGATGCCATCCCCTTGAGCCGCTCCAGGCTGCGTGTAAAGATGCCATTAGGTAGAGAATTCCAGAGCTTTGACCCAGGGAAATCGGGCATTATTTCCTCCCCCCACCCCCCCCCTCAAACAATCTTCCTGTTTGCAAGGAGCAGTTTCGAAGCCAAGCAAGGTTAGTGAGGCCAAGGTAAGGGAAAATGGAAATGCAAAGTGTGGAGCAAAATGCAGAAAGAAGTATGCATGGTGGCACGGTGGTTAGCACTGCTGCCTCACAGTGTCAGGGACCCGGGTTCAATTCCTGGCCTCAGGTCACTGTCAGTGCAGACTCTTCATGTTCTCCCCGTATCTGCATGGGTTTCCTCTGGGTGCTCCGGTTTCCTCCCACAGTCCGAAAGACATGCTGGTTAGGTGGATTGGCCATGCTAAATTCTCCCTCAGTGTACCCGAACAGGAGTGTGGCAACTAGGGGGATTTTCACAGTAACTTCATTGCAGTGTTAATGCAAGTCTACTTGTGACAATTGTTAATAAATAATAAGGTAAACTAGAAAGAAATGAAATGCGGCGCAGACCATCTTTCTGTGCCCAGTGTCCAGATTTTAGAACAAAGGTTGGGGTACATTTGCCACCTCTGGTACAATGTCTTCCTGGAGGTGTCTTCACGTGACAAGATCCTGCCATTGGCCATCCAATTATCTTTGCGGTGTCACATTCCGATGCCAAAGCAAGAATGCTCTTCACTAAGAATCTTGCGCCTCTCTACTAACAGTCAAACAGCCTTTGCTTTGCAATATTTTTACATCTATAAGTGCTTGCAGGAAATGAAAAAAAAAATCACATCTTTTTTAATGTCCCTGCAGCATTTCTTCACGGTTCCAGCTGTGTCTTCATTTCCTGCAGGTGTCCCCTGCACCTCCAGACCAATCTTGGAGAATTGGTAACCATGATCAGAGGCAGTCCACAGTCCTGGGGTCCACTTTGAGAACCTTTCCTCAGCACATTCAATGTTAAAATACCTCTCATCTTTTTGCTGCAATGTCACTCGCTAGAAAATAAGCAGCTTGGCAACGTGATGATGTTATTGTCTGAAGTGCTGAAAATATATTATTTTGTTCCCAATTACCATAGAAATGCTGTTAAACATGGGCAAGAGAATCACACAATATAATTGCATACGATGCTTTTTAAGCTCCCTTCCCTTCACCAACTTGAAAACTTGGACAGGATCTTTGAAGAGAATCTCTTCAGAGATAGAAACAGAAAATGCTGGATAAACTCAGTAGGTCTGGCAGCATCTGGGCAGCACGGCGGCACAGTGGTTAGCACTGCCGCCACACAGCACTAGGGACCCGGGTTCAATTCCTGGCCTCGGGTCACTGTCTGTGCGGAGTCCGCACGTTCTCCCCGTGTCTGTGTGGGTTTCCTCCGGGTGCTCCGGTTTCCTCCCACAGTCTGAGAGACGTGCTGGTTAGGGTGCATTGGCCATGTTAAGTTTTCCCTCAGTGTAACCCGAACAGGCACCGGGGTGAGGCGACTAAGGGGTTTTCACAGTAACTTCATTGCAGTGTAAATGTAAGGCTACTTGCGACACTAATAAATAAACTTTAAACTTAAAACTTAGAGAGAGAAACCGAGTTAATGTTTTGAGTCCGTATGACCTTGGGGAGGGGGTGGGGTGTGGGGGGGAGGGGGGGAGCAGAATGGAAAGTCAGTGATAGGTCAGAACCAAGGTGGTATTGACAAAAATGTCATGGACGTAAGGCAAAGGGGCTGTTAATGGTGCCTTTCAAGACTGAAGGGTGTTAATGGTGGCAAAAGTAGGATGGCAGAATATGTTAGTAGGAGAACAAAGGTAAGTGCTCAGTGGAAGCAAAACTGAACAACAAGGGACAGTGGGGGAGTAGTGGGACTGTTTTGGAACAAGCTAGGGAAACCAATTAATGGCAAACAAAATGGTGGAGTCCAAGCCCCAGTGATATTTCTTCATGGTTCCTCTTAGCTTTGGCTGTGTCTTCATTTCCGACAACACAACCCACGCCCCCCTTCCCCCCACCACCATCCCCCCCCCCCCCCCCCGCCCCCTTTTCCTCAAGACCATTCCTGGAGAATTGGCAGCCATGGTTTAAGACTCTTTCAAAATAGACGTCTTGAAAACTCTCCAGTGAGGTGGCCTTTCCTGTGATAGGGAAACGGCTTCCTAAAGTCAATGGCACTGCAATGTATATCGTGGTGTTATACTCATTTTCTTTTTAACTTCCACAAGGGAGGATGAGCTGGGGCCTGGTAGCTCAGTTGGCTAGGTGGTAAGCATGTGGTTCACAATAACGGTAACAGCGGGGGTTCAATTCCAGTTCCGGCTGAGAGGGACTTGGGACTTGCCTCCTTGACCTGTCCCCGAGCAAGCCAGCACTGACAAAGAATGTCAAGAAACTGTTTCAGATGATGCATCAGTAGGCAATGAGTCAAGAACCTGCCTTCAGGCAGATCATCCGTGAATGAAAAATTGATGAGCTCTCTCATGCCTGAGGGGTACAAAGTTTGATTTGATTTCATTTCATTTCAAAGAACAAAGAACAAAGAACAGTACAGCACAGGAAACAGGCCCTTCGGCCCTCCAAGCCTGTGCCGCTCCTTGGTCCAACTAGACCAATCGTTTGTATCCCTCCGTTCCCAGGCTGCTCATGTGACTATCCAGGTAAGTCTTAATTTCATTTCATTTCATCTATTTTTGTTACACGTATTAGCATACAGTGAAAAGTATTGTTTCTTGCGCGCTATACAAAGCATACCGATCATAGAGAAGGAAAAGAAAGAGTGCAGAATGTAATGTTATAGTCACAGCTAGGGTGTAGAGAAAGATCAACTTAATGCAAGGTAGGTCCATTCAAAAGTCTGATGGCAGCAGGGAAGAAGCTGTTCTTGGGTCGGTTGGTACGTGTCCTCAGATCTTTTCCCCGACGGAAGAAGTTGGAAGAGAGTATGTCCGGGGTGTGTGGGTAGCACTTGTTAGCTGGGAATTGAGCCCTGCAGATCAGGAATATTCTGGATTCAATCCATATTCTGTGTTGTTGACCAGTCTCTGAAAAATTCTTGGGGATCTGGACACCAAGAAATCCAGTGGGCCCACACACATCACTGATACATTAAAACACAAATGTGTAGTATAATGCATGAGGAAAAGGATCCAGTTTGTAAATGCTAATGTATTTATATCCAGCATTTTTTTATTTTTTCTCTTCTATGCTGTTTATGATGAGTCCCCTACTTGCACAGGTGACTGGCTGGAACTCCTGTGCCTCATTGGCCAGAGTATTTATCGGGCTGACAAATTGTGGTTAAGCTCAGTACGACTAATGGAGGCATAATAAAGGATTGCTTCTGATCCAAATTTTATCCTGCTGTTAAACTTTGAGGATTATTAACGTCAGGTGAGTCTGTGAGATTGTTCCCTCCTTCCAAATGTCCCAACAACACTCGAATACTCACAGGCTTCATCCATAAGGAAAGATCTCTTTAATGAGGTTGGCTTTATATGAGTCTGTACCCGAGCATGAGTTACTACCTCGAGGGGAGAACATTGCTGAAATGCCATGGACGTCGGTGTGTACGCTGACATTTGAAGCCTTGGCAAAAGTTTAAAGTTCAGATAAAGTTTATCTATTAGTGACACAAGTAGGCTTACAAAGAACAAAGAACAGTACAGTACAGGGGGAACAGGCCCTTTGGCCCTCCAAGCCTGCGCCAATCGTGATGTCTGCCTAAACTAAAACCCTATGCACTTACGGAGTCTGTATCCTTCCACTCTCATCCTATTCATGTATTCGTCCAGATTCCCCTTAAATGCCGCTATCGTACTTGCTCCCACCACCTCCCCGGGCAGCGCATTCCAGACATTTGCCAACCTCTGTGTAAAAAACTTGCCTCGTACACCTCCTCTAAACTTTTTCCCATGCACTTTAAACTTATGTCCCCTAGTACTTGACTTTTCTGCCCTAGGAAAGAGCATCTGACTATCCACTCTGTCCATGCCACTCATAATCTTGTAAACCTCTATCAGGTCACCCCTCAACCTCCGTCAATCCAGTGAGAACAAACCAAGTTTATCCAACCACTCTTCATAACTAATACCCTCCAGACCTGGCAACATCCTGGTAGACCTCTTCTGTACCCTCTCCAAAGCATCCACATCCTTCTGGTAGTATGGTGACCAGAATTGTACACAATATTCCAATATTAACATAGGAATTAGGAGCAGAAGTAGGCAAATTCAGTCCTTCAAGCCTGTTCCACACTGCAATGAAGTTACTGTGAAAATCCCCTAGTCGCCACACTCCAGTGGTGCCTGTTCAGGGACACTGAGGGAGAATTTAGCTTGACCAATGCACCTAATACGCACGTCTTTTAGGAGGAGACCAGAGCACCCAGTGGAAACCGACACAGACACGGGGAGAACGTGGAAACCCCACACAGACAATGACCCAAGCCGGGAATTGAACCCGGGTCCCTGGTGCTGTGAGGCAGCAGTGCTAACCACTGTGCCACCCTCCAAAAACTGGGGGTCACTGGATATATACACTGAATATAAAAGTGAACCGCCATTGTGTGTGTGCGGGGAGGTTATCGCCATTTTGAAATGTCATCAGCAGCCGACTCAAAGAGTGGGCGTGTCTCAAACTTTCACGCATCTTCCTAACACTGTGTGTAACACCTGCCTGATTCCTGGTGCCCAGTTATCAGGTAAAGGAAGTAAAGCATGCATTCGCGGGCTGCCACACTATAGGAAGGAGGTGATTGCACTGGAAAGGGTGCAGAGGAGATTCACCAGGGTGTTGCCTGGAATGGTGGGTTTGAGCTATGAAGAGAGGCTGGTTAGGCTGGGGTTGTTTTCCTCAGAGCAGAGAAGGTTGAGGGAGGGCTTGATTGAGGTGTACACAATTACGAGAGACAAAGATAGGGTAGATAGGAAGGAACCTTTCCCTTTAGTAGAGGGATCAGTAACCGGGGGCACAGATTTAAGGGAAGGAGCAGGAGATTTAGAGGAGATTTGAAGCAAACCTTTTTCACCCCAGAGGGTAGTGGGAGTCTGGGCCTCACTGCCCGAGAGGCTGGTAGGGGTGGGAACCCTCACAACATTTAAGAAGCATTTAGATGAGCACTTGGAACACCATCATATACCAGGCAATGGACCAAGTGCTGGAAAATGGGATTAGAATAAGTAAGTGATTGATAGCCAGCACAGATACAATGGACCAAAGGGCCTCTTGTTGTGCAGTATCAATGACTCTGTGAAACTTGAACCTGGTGACCTATGCGAATATATCATGTCGCGGTTAAAAGGGACAAGACAACATATACACCGAGTAGATGCAAAAACAGGATTTGTGGGCTGGAAAAGAAAGGGGTATGCTGGTATGCTGGGTTGATGTATACACTGGGACTTAAGGTAGGCATGCTTTACTTTTCCAATTAAAATGAAGCAGAGGCGACTGAAGAACTGATAAAAGTAATGTCATTGCACACTCAACAAAGAAAGCCTTGCTTCTGTACATGCAAATTTAACAAGAGGGATGATAGAAGCGCAGTAATAGCATTGTCTATCAGTGCTGACCTGTTTGGACGTATATTTGAAACTGTTAAGTGGATACCCACAGTAAAGATGAAAGTGTTCGGGAACTAGCGGTGTTCTGCTTCCTAAGCTAATGAATTTTGCACCGACACTTGGGAGCTGCAACTATGATTAGACAAACACAACTACACTCGTGGGTGGATTATGTTTTCTCTCGTCACGTGGGAAGCGAAGGAACATCAAACAAACGCGTTACCCTCAGACAAAGCCGTGGTGGGTTACAGAGAAAAGGGGGAGGCGGTCGGAAGCGAGAGGGGGGTGGCTCTAGATCATTGGGTTTCGCTGAGTCAGGGTCCCACAGTTAACTCATCCTCCTGGTATGTGTGATGGTGCTGTTACTGTCAAGTGGGCATTTCTCCGCGTGCTCAGGAATACAGCTGTTACTGTCGGGGCACTAACTTACCATGTTGGCAAGCGAGTTTTCAAGTGCTCACCTGAGTGACTTATCTTCTTCCTGCGCAATAACTGAGAATCTGAGGGAGGTTGAAGTGGTTCAAGGCTCACGTGGGCAGTAGGATCTGAAGGACATTACCTCGGAATCTAATTACCTCCATGTTGATCTGGCTCGGCAGCATCAATATAACACCTTCACTCTCCCACCAGGACAGAGCCACATTTAACACCTCTTCATTCTCAGATACACTGCGGCTGAAAGAAATGTTAAAATCAAAGCAGAAGCCAGGGTAAATAATACAACCGCATTTCAAAAATCCATCCACAATCCATAGATACACAGGGACAATGGAAGCTTTAATTTTCTTTAATTCCCTCATGGGATGGGGGTGTTGCCGGCTAGGCCAGCATTTGTTGTCCATCCCTAACCGTCCATGAAAAGGTAGTGGTGAGGGGGTGGCACAGTGGTTAACACTGCTGCCTCACAGCGTCAGGGACCCGGGTTCGATACCCGGCTTGGTATCTGTGTGGAGTTTGCATGTTCTCCCCGTGTCTGCGTGGGTTTCCTCCGGATGCTCCGGTTTCCTCCCACAGTCCGAAAGACGTGCAGGTTAGGTGCATTGGGCCATGCTAAATTCTCCCTCAGTGTACCCGAACAGGCGCCAGAGTGTGGCGACTAGGGGATTTTCACAGCAACTTCATTGCAGTGTTAATGTAAGCCTACTTGTGACTAACAAATAAACTTACTCTTGAACGGCTGCAGTCCCTGTAGGGTAGGAACACCCACCGTGCTGTGAGGGAGGGAGTTTCAGAATTTTGAACTTGTCACCAAGGTAGGATGGTGAGTGGCTTGGAGGAGAATTTGCAGTTCGTGGTGTTCCAATGTGTCTGCTGCCCTTGTCCTGCTGGATGGTAGAGGTCCCATGCACTTGGAAGGTGTTGCCAAAGGAGTTTAGGAGAATGGCTTCAGTTCATCTTGCAGATGGTACACCCTTCTGCCACCGCGCGCTGTTCTTTGCAATTAATAATATCTTTTAAAGAGTTGTCACTGTTGTAATGTAACAAATGTGGCATGCGAGATGCTTACCCCACAGGAAAAACCAGCAACACATGGGAAATGACCAGTATTGGTCCAACCTGGTCCTGTATATCTTTAAAATGAAACACCAGTCTGGACCAGTAGCAGTCATTTCCAAGTCTTTCAGGTTTTTCCTTCTGGATTGTGTTCAGCCCAGAAAGAAAAACCGGAAAGGAAAACCTGCAAAACCCGCTGCCTCGGCAAAGCAGCCAGCATCATTAAGGACCCCACGCACCCCGGGACGTTCTCTCTTCCACCTTCTTCCATCAGGAAAAAGATACAAAAGTCTGAGGTCACGTACCAACCAACTCAAGAAAAGCTTCTTCCCTGCTGCCATCAGACTTTTGAATGGACCTCCCTCACATTAAGTTGATCTTTCTCTACAGCCTAGCTATGATTGTAACACTACATTCTGCACTCTCTCCTTTCCTTCTCTATGAATGGTATGCTTTGTCTGTATAATGCACAAGAAACAATACTTTTCACTGTACACTAATACATGTGACAATAATAAATCAAATCAAATCAAAAAGCAAGGTCCCGCAAACAGCAATGAGTAAAACACCAGATAATCTGTTTTTGCGGTGTCATTTGAAGGATGAATACTGGCCAGGACACTGAAGAGAGTGCCCAGTTTTTCCTTGAATAGTGCCGTGGGATCTTTCACACCCAGCTACGGTGGCACAGTGGTTAGCACTGCTGCTTCACAGCGCCAGGGACCCGGGTTCAATTCCCGGCGTGGGTCACTGTCTGTGCGGAGTCTGCATGTGCTCCTCCCTATCTTTATGTGGGTTTCCTCCGGGTGCTCCAGCTTCCTCCCACAATCTGAAAGACGCACTGGTTAGGTGCATTGGCCATGCTAAATTCTCCCTCAGTGTACCCGAACAGGTGCCGGAATGTGGCGACTCGGGGATTTTCAAAGGTACAAAAGTCTGAGGTCACGTACCAACCGACTCAAGAACAGCTTCTTCCCTGCTGCTGTCAGACTTTTGAATGGACTTACCTCGCATTAAGTTGATCTTCCTCTACACCCTAGCCATGACTGTAACACTAAATTTTGCACTCTCTCGTTTCCTTCTCAATGAACGGTATGCTTTGTTTGTATGGCGCGCAAGAACCAATACTTTTCACTTTATGTTAATACATGTGACAATAATAAATCAAATCAAATCAAATCAAAACTTCATTGCAGTGTTAATGTAAGCCTACTTGTGACACTAATAAATAGAACTAAAAAAAACTAGGAGAATCGATGGGATCTCGATTTAATAACTGACCTTAAAGATGAGTAGCAGACTGACTTGACAATCAGTGCAAGAAAAAATGTCTTTCTTGCTGATTTGCTGGCAATCAGCCAATGCAGGGAAACCTAGCCCTATGTTTAAGAGTCTCTAATCCAGGCCACTGAAAAGCCTATACAGGTAGAGTACTTGTCCCTCCGTGTTGGCGTGCACTCTGCTTACATAAATCCTGAGATTTAGGGAAAGCTCAGGCTAATAGAGATTTGTAAGTGACATGGGATGACGATTCACCAACCAAAAAACACTGGTAATCTCCCAGCTGTGTACATAGAGCAGACCGGTACGACCTTGTTTCTTATTGTCCTGACTGAGTCCATGCAGAGAAGAAGATGTGGACACCATGGGGAGTGTCAAATTTCATCAACAACAACAATTCACAATTATAGAGTCTGGAACGTGTCCTTATGTTTTGCATTGACAGAGCACTGGCCCTTGTTCCGCTATTAACACATTCTCCTATCTGACTGCAATGTCACTATCAGCACCTGCTTTAGTCTTTACCGCTACCATTGACGCTCCCTCTGTCTTGTGTCCCTTGGCAAATCTTTCCTAGCTCCCACCTGTCCCTGGCTTTCTATTTTTCTCCACCTTGCCCACATGAGTAAAAAATCCATTGTGCTTCTTTTCCTCTGCTTAGATCTGATGAAGAAACACACAGACTCGGAACATTAACTCTGTTTCTCTCTCCACCGATGCTGCCAGGCAAAGATGTGCGGGTTAGGTTGATTGGCCATTGTAAATTGTCCCTTAGTGTCAGGGGGACTAGCAGGGTGGATAAGTGGGGTTATGTGGATAGGGCCTGGCTGGGATTGTGGTCTGTGCAGACTCGATGGGCCAAGTGGCCTATTTCTGCATTGTAGGGCTTCTATGACATGCTGACCAGAATTTTCCAGGCGCTCCTGCTGTGATGGTATCTTCCAGTCCACCCCCTCCACCCCCCCCCACCCCCAGCCCCTCCCCCCCCCCCCCCCCCCCTCCCCCAACCTCGCCATCATGGGTTTCACAGCAACAGGGACATATACAATGGGAAACCCTGTTGACTGCGACGGGACCAGTGGATCCCACTGTCTGCCAATGGCGAGCTGTTCCTGCCGCGGTGATACACATACCCCGACCTCCCACCCCCCCCCCCCCCCACCCGCCGCCCCCCCCAACCTCCACAACCAACCCCACAGATTTTCAGTGTCCAATGGTCAGCAGGACAATCACCCAGTGAGCAGAGTTCACATCCAACTCCTGTACTCAGCCAGCATCTGGACAGATGTGTGTCTACAAAAAAAAAAATTGCACAAATCCAGTGTGATTTCTCCTTCCTTCCCCCAGAGCCACCAACGCCAATTGTAGCAATTCTCACAATGATGGCGGAAATCAACAAAATTCAGGGCACAAGAGACATTAGTGATCTGGATGGCTCTGCAGCGTAATATCTTCTCATTCATGAGTGAGGGCGCCTACTCTACAAACATAACAACAACCTATATAATAGCGCCTTCACAAATAGAGCCTTTCACACAATAAATACCCCAGCGGACCTGACAGGAACATTATGGAAACATCAAGGTACAGGGAAATGGTGTCAAAGTAGAACCAAGATTCTTGACACCTCCAACTCTTGTTAAAATCTGGGAAAGATAGGAGAATGACCCCTGTACGTGGCTCCTGTCCACTGTGACTTTTCTGTCTGTGAATGTTTTGTATTTGGGTGGCATGGCAGCACAGTGGTTAGCACTGCTGCCTCACAGCGCCAGGGACCCTGGTTCAATTCCAGCCATGGGTGACTGTCTGTGTGGAGTTTGCACGTTCTCCCTGTGTCTGCGTGGGTTTCCTCCAGGTACTCCGGTTTCCTCCCACTGTCTAAAGATATGAAGGTTAGATGAATTGACCATGCTAAATTGTCCCTTAGTGTCAGGGGATTAACAAGGTAAATACATGGGTATAGAATACAAAAGTAGATGTACTCCTGAGGCCTTAATGTCCCAAGATGTGGAGGGGACATGGAGAATTAGCGGGGTAAATATGCAGGGTTACAGGGATAGGGTGCAGGGTGTGCCTTGGTAAGATGCTCTTTCGGAGAGTTGGTGCAGACGCGATGGGCCAAATGGAATCCTTCTGCGCTGTAGGGATTCTAGAAGATCAGCCATGATCTCACTGAACGGATCAGTGCTGGGTCCACTGTTATTTGTCATTTATATTAATGATTTGGATGAGAATATAGGAGGCATGGTTAGTGAATTTGCAGATGACACCAAGATTGATGGCATAGTGGACAGTGAAGAAAGTTATCTCTGATTGCAGCGGGATCTTGATCAATTGGGCCAGTGGGCTGATGAATGGCAGATGGAGTTTAATTTAGATAAATGCGAGGTGATGCATTTTGGTAGATTGAACCAGAACAGGACTTACTCAGTTAATGGTAGGGCGTTGGGGAGAGTTACAGAATAAAGAGATCTAGGGGTACATGTTCATAGCTCCTTGAAAGTGGAGTCACAGGTGGACAGAGTGGTGAAGGAGGCATTCAGCATGCTTGGTTTCATTGGTCAGAACATTGAATACAGGAATTGGAACGTCTTGTTGAAGTTGTACAAGACATTGGTAAGGCCACACTTGGGGTACTGTGTACAGTTCTGGTCACCCTATTATAGAAAGGATATTATTAAACTAGAAAGAGTGCAGAAAAGATTTACTAGGATGCTACCGCGACTTGATGGTTTGAGTTATAAGGAGAGGCTGGATAGACTGGGACTTTTTCCCTGGAGCTTAGGAGGCTGGGGGGTGATCTTATAGAGGTCTATAAAATAATGAGGGGCATAGATAAGGTAGATAGTCAATATCTTTTCCCAAAGGTAGGGGAGTCTAAAACTAGAGGGCATAGGTTTAAGTTGAGAGGGGAGAGATACAAAAGTGTCCAGAGGGGCAAATTTTTCACACAGTGGGTGGTGAGTGTCTGGAACAAGTTGCCAGAAGTAGTAGTAGAGACGGGTACAATTTTGTCCTTTAAAAAGCGTTTAGACAGTTACGTGGGTAAGATGGGTATAGAAGGATATGGGCCAAATGCGGGCAATTGGGATTAGCTTAGAGGTTTAAAGAAAAGGGCGGCATGGACAAGTTGGGCTGAAGGGCCTGTTTCCATGCTGTAAACCTCTATGACTCTATGAATGGCAGAGCTGCCTCTAAGGGTGAATGGCCTTACCCTGCTCCTATTTCTTATGTTCTTAAGTGTGACACCGAGCGACATAAAGAGGGGTCAGGTGACCAAAGGTTCAGGCAAGGAGGGAGGCTGCAAGGCTTATCTCAAAGAAAGAGAGTGAGGGAGAATGGTGTGGGGATGGTATTCCTAAGTTTAGGGATGTTAAATCCTGCTTCTCAGAACAGACAGCCATCACGTTGCCATGGATGTGATCACTTGGCTGAATATTTGTAACCGAGAGCTCAAGTCCTGGGAACTACAGGATTACAGGTGGAAAGGGTTAACTAATAACTCTTTTTTTCCTGCTTTCTCGCTCCCCCTTTGCTCCAACAATTCTGCCCACATCTGTCCCGACAAGACAGATCCCCAGTCTGCGCAGAATGAAGTCATGCTTGCTTTTCAGATTTTTAAAAAATTCGCTAAGCCAGTCATTACATGCCCGCACAATCTTCTCACACCACGCCCACTAAATGTCTGAAATATCATAAACATTCCTCAGGTCGGAGCCTTGGCAACCGATGGAGCTTTTCGGCTGCCTTTGAGTGAGGCCGGTCATGCAGGAGCAAGGAGAAAACTCTGTATCAAATTAGCGCGAATTAAAATACCATTTCTGCTTTCTATCAAAGAATGCCCTATATCACTGTCTCGAAGCCAGTGGCTGCAGCCGCATGTGGTCCCAGTAACCTCACGGGCAGTCTGCGGGACAAGAGGGAGGGGGAAAGAAATAGCCAATCCCTCGTCAAAACACACCCCGCGACCGTGGTAAACGTAAAAAAACAATTATGGGAAAATGATGTGGTTCCTGTAAACGAAAATGTTACAATTATGGTAGTTAAGAGCACGACTCATGCACTGGCAAGTTTCCACCTGATACTCTTACCACATTCCTTGACATGTTGATTATTCTACCCCCGTGCTGATTAACCGTTGCTACAGAACTGCTGCTAAGGAAGGAACTCTAAAGTTAAAGTCTGAAGTATATTTATTAGTGTCACAAGTAGGATTACATTAACACTGCAGTGAAGTTACTGTGAAAACCCCCTAGTCGCCACACTCCGGCGCCTGCTCGGGTACACTGAGGGAGAATTTAGCACGGCCAACGCATCTAACCAGCACGTCTTTCGGACTGTGGGAGGAAACCGGAGCGCCCCGGAGGAAACCCACGCAGACACGGGGGGAGGGATGCGCAGACTCCGCACAGACAGTGACCCAAGCCAGGAATCGAACCCGGGTCCCCGGCGCTGTGAGGCAGCAGTGCTGAGAATAATGAGAATTAGGATGTGTTCTGCCCTCTTCGCCTGATTATGCCCCTGTCTACATCAATGGGGATGAAGTAGAAAGGGTCGAGAGCTTCAGGTTTTTAGGTGTCCAGATCACCAACAATCTGTCCAGGTCCCCCCATGCCAACACTATAGTTAAGAAAGCTCACCAAATCCTCTACTCTCTCAGAAGACTAAGGAAATTCAGCATGTCCGCTACAACTCTCACCAACTTCTACAGATGCACCATAGAAAGAATTATTTCTCGTTGGATCACAACTTGGTATGGCTCCTGCTCTGCCCAAGACCACAAGGGTTGTGAATGAAGCCCAATCCATCACTCAAATCAGCCTCCCATCCATTGACACTGTCTACACTTCCACTGCTTTGGCAAAACAGCCAGCATAGTTAAGAACCCCACGCACCCCGGACATTCTCTCTTCCACCTTCTTCCTTCAGGAAAAAGACACAAAAGTCTGAGGTCACATACCAACCGACTCCAAAACAGCTTCTTCCCTGCTGCTGTCAGACTTTTGAATGGATTTACCTTGCGCTAAGTTGATCTTTCTCTACACCCTAGCTATGACTGTGACACTACATTCTGCACTCTCTCGTTTCCTTCTCGATGAACGGTGTGTTTTGTCTGTATAGCGCGCAAGAAACAATACTTTTCACTGTATGATAATACATGTGACAATAATAAATCAAATCAAGTCAAATCAAAATCCAAAATTATTTATTTTACTGTTTTATGCCATGTGGGCATTACGGCCTCGACCAGCCTTTATTGCCCATTCTTAATTGCCCCTTGAGAAGGTGGTGTTGAGCTGCCTTCTCCAACTGAATGGCCTTGCTAGGCACTTCAGAACCAGCCACTATGGGTACGTGTAGGCCAGGCCAGGTAAGGCTGGGAGATTTCCTTGGTGAATCAAACTGGTTTTCATGGCAATCAATGCTAATTTCATACTCACCATTATTGGGACCAGTTTTCAGTTCCTGATTAATTCATTGAATTTGACCATTAGTTATAGAATCATAGAATCCCCAGAGTGCTGATGGAGGCCATTCGGCCCATCGAGTCTGCACCGACCACAATCCACACAGGCCCTATCCCCATGACCCGATGCATTTACCTTAGCTAGCCCCCCGACACTAAGGAGCAATTTAGCATGGCCAATCCACCTAACCCGCACATCTCTGGACTGTGGGAGGAAACCAGAGCACCCGGAGGAAACCCACGCAGACATGAGGAGTTTGTGCAAATTCCACACAGACAGTGACCCAAGTGGGAATTGAACCTGGGTCCCTGGCGCTGTGAGGCAGCAGTGCTAACCACTGTGCCACCGTGCCGCCCCACAGTTCTTGGGGCTAAAGGGATGAAGAGATATAGGGGGAAGGCAGGATCAGGATATTGAATTTGACGATCAGCCATGATCAAAATGAATGGCAGAGCAGGCTCGAAGGGCCGAACGGCCTCCTCCTGCTTCTGTTTCCTATGTTCCTCTGTTTCTATCTCCAGCAAGACAAAAGAATGCAAACCATCTCGCCATGACATTTACCATCACTGAATCCCGCACGATCAACATCCTGGGGTTACCAATGACCAGAAACTGAACTGGACTAGCCATATAAATATTGTGGCCAGATAAGCAAGCTGGGACTCCTGCAGTGAGTAACTCACCTCCTGACACTCCAAAGCCTGTCCACCGTCTCCAAGGCACAAATCAGGATTGTGACAGAATACTCCCCATTTACCTGGAGGAGTGTAGCTCCCAACAACACTCAAGAAGCTCAACACCACTTGATTGGCACCCCATCCACAAACGTTCACTCCCTCCGCCACCGACACTCAGTAGCAGCAGTGTGTATGCACTGCAGCCAATAACCAAGACTTCCTTGACAGCACCTCTCAAACTGTGACCTCTTCCACCTATAAGTACAAGGGCAGCAGATTCATGGGAACACCATCGCCTGCAATGTCCCCTCCAAGTCACTTACCATCCTGACTTGGAAATATATCGGCATTCCTTCACTATCGGTGGGTCAAAATCCTGGAACTCTCTTCCTAGCAGCACCTCATGGACTGCAGCGGTTCATAGAAACCCTACAGTACAGAAAGAGGCCATTCGGCCCATCGAGTCTGCACCGACCACAATCCCACCCAGGCCCGACCCCCACATCCCTACATATTTTTACCTGCTAATCCCTCTAATCTATGCATCCCAGGATACTAAGGGGCAATTTTAGCATGGCCAATCAACCTAACCCGCACATCTTTGGACTGTGGGAGGAAACCGGAGCACCCGGAGGAAACCCACGCAGACACGAGGAGAATGTGCAAACTCCACACAGACAGTGACCCGAGCCGGGAATCGAACCCAGGTCCCTGGAGCTGTGAAGCAGCAGTGCTAACCACTGTGCTACCGTTCAGAAAGGTCTCTCACCACCGCCTTGTCAAGGGCAATTAGGGATGGGCAATAAATGCTGACCAGCAATGCCCACATCCCGTGAATGAATACATTTAAAAAAGAATTCTACCAGCGATCGTGTTGCGATTTGCACCTGTGTCCCCAGGGATTTAGCCTGGGCCTCTGGATCATGGTCCAGTGAAATTATCATTATTCCATTGCCCAATGGTCAGTTTGTAGCAGGTTAGGTCAGTTTATAGCTGTTCTATTGAAGATAATTCATTTTCTTAAACCTCCAGAAGAACTCTATTGGAGACAATTGTTGGTGCCTAACAGTGTTGTGTGTTCATTTTAAGTTTGCAATTTGATGTGTACATTCCTTCATATGGGAATCGAATTGACCAATTCAGCCTATCTGTCATAAAAGCAAATTACTGCGGGTGCTGGAATCCGAAACCAAAAGAGAAAATGCTGGAAAATCTCAGCAGGTCTGGCAGCATCTGTAAGGAGAGAAAAGAGCTGACGTTTTGAGTCCAGATGACGCTTTGACAAAGCTTTGAGTCCAAAGTCCAAAGTTCAAAGTCCAAAGCTTTGACAAAGGGTCATCTGGACTCGAAACGTCAGCTCTTTTCTCTCCTTACAGATGCTGCCAGACCTGCTGAGATTTTCCAGCCTATCTGCTATTCAGTTTGATCAGACTGGATCGATATCTCGATTCCATTGCCTGCCATGACTCCAGTTCCCTCATTCAGCAGAAGTCCACCAATCTCAAGTTTTGAAAACTCTAACTGATCCAGGATGACACTGTTTGATAATGACTGGGATTTTGTTTGCTTCAGGTTTTTGAGCATACAGATCACCCACAACCTGTCCTGGTCCCTCCATGCAGACACTTTAGTTAAGAAAGCCCACCAAAACCTCTACTTTCTCAGAAGACTAAGGAAATTTGGCACGTCCGCTACAACTGTCACAAACCTCTACAGATGCACCATAGAAAGCATTCTTTCTGGTTGTATCACAGCTTGGTATGGCTCCTGCTCTGTCCAAGACCGCAAGAAACTACAAAGGTTCATGAATGAAGCCCAGTCCATGCGCAATCTAGTCTCCCTTCTATTGACACTGTCTACGCTTCCCGCTGCCCCGAAAACGTAGCCAGCATAATCAAGGACCCCACGCACCCTGGACATTCTCTCTTCCACCTTCGTCCGTCGAGAAAAAGATATAGGAGTCTGAGATCACGTACTAGCCGACTCAGGAACAGCTTCTTCCCTGCTGCCGTCAGACTTTTGAATGCACCTACCTCACATTAAGCTGATCTTTCTCTACACCCTAGCTATGACTGTAACACTACATTCTGCACTCTCTCCTTTCCTTCTCTATGTACGGTATGCTTTGTCTGTCTAGCGCACAAGAAACAATACTTTTCACTGTATACTAATACATGAGACAATAATAAATCAAATCAAATCAAAATTAAATATTACCCACAGTTATGGCATGGCTGATGGTGAATGCTGAGCTGCCCCAAATCCCAGAAGGAAAACATTTTTTGTTGCAAATTATATTGAATGAGAAGTTCTGAAACCTGGAAATTCTGTCCCCGGCTACTTGTGATGATTTCATAGTAAATTCAATGTTTATGAAGAAATAAAAAAATCCTGCACTTTAATACACAAAATATCTTCACATCACAAACAGCATTTTAAAACAATTCCAAAAATCTTAACCACCTCAAAGCTAACCTTACCCTTTTCTGTTCAGTAACTCTGTGGGCGGCATGGTAGCACAGTGGTTAGCACTGCTGCTTCATAGCTCCAGGGACCTGGGTTCGATTCCCGGCTTGGGTCACTGTCTGTGTGGAGTTTGCACATTCTTCTCGTGTCTGCGTGGGTTTCCCCCGGGTGCTCTGGTTTCCTCCCACAGTCCAAAGATGTGTGGGTTAGGTTGATTGGCCATGCTAAATTGTCCCTTAGTGTCCTGAGATGTGTAGGTTAGAGGAACTAGTGGGTAAAATATGTAGGGATATGGAGTAGAGCCTGGGTGGGATTGTGGTCGGTGCAGACTTGATGGGCCGAATGGCCTTTTTCTGTACTGTAGGGATTCTATGAACTCTTTACTGGTTTTAGAACCCTGGTTAATTTTTACCACATAATGCCTTGGGGTATCATCTGATCATAGAATCTCTACAGTGCAGAAAGAGGCCATTCGGCCCATCACGTCTGCACCGACCACAATCCCTAAATGATGTTGAAAACAGCTGGCTCTTCAGGTCTGGCTTTATTCACACTGCTTTCTGGGAATTCTGACCAGCTGCTGCCCGTTGGCAGAGGTAAACAGATATCCCTCATGTCAGTTTCAGTATCTCCTTAAATATGTTCTTTCCTTTTGATCTCTCCATTGTCTTACCCAGTCTCTTTAAAAATGCTTTTTCCCAGAGTTGATTAAATTAATTTCTTTATTTTATCTCTTAGCTTTTAAAGGACAAGTAAGCAAAACCTATTTTTACTTCCTTACACATTTGAACCAAAACAACACATTCAGTTTCACTCCTGTTATTACCTTACGTAAGCAGCAGTTTGAAGTACCTCCAGGTTCATCACCATGTCAACCACTTCTTAAAAAAAAATTAAAATTTGGCTTTGGCACAGTGGTTAGCACAGCTGCCTCACAGTGTCAGGGATCCAGGTTCAATCCCCGACTTGAATGTGCGGTGTCTGCACATTCTCCCCGTGTCTGCTTGGGTTTTCTCCGGGTACTCCGGTGTTATGAATGGGTTAACTGTAACCTTCCACTTTAGACCTAATTTGTATGTTAATTGTTTAATATTTCTCACCAGGATATATAAAGGAGTTACAGGTGGCACTAGGTGTCTGTACGTGGAGTTGTAAAAGAGAATAAAGTGAGTTTGTGAAGAAGCTGGACTTGCATCATCTTTTATTACTGGACTGCAACTGAGAGGCTTAACATCCGGTTTCCTCCCACAGTCTAAAAGACGCACTGGTTAGGTGGATGGGCCATACTAAATTCTCCCTCAGCGTACCCAAACAGGCACCAGAGTGTGGCAACTCCAAGATAGGTGGGTGTTGAGTGATGCCACATTATTTCATAGGACCTCTACAGTGCAGAAAGAGGCCATTTGGCCCATCGAGTCTGCACTGACAACAATCCCACCCAGGCCCTATCCCCGCAACCCCACATATTTACCCCTCTAATCCCTCTAATCCATGCATCCCGGCTCACTAAGGGACAATTTAGCATGGCCAATCAACCTAACCCGCACATCTTTGGACTGTGATAGGAAACCGGAGCACCCGGAGGAAACCCACGCAGACACGGGGAGAACGTGCAGACTCCACAGGAGGTGGCATTGAAGGCATTGGGTGCATTATCATCTTCAAAGAGGAATGCAGAGCTGATGGCCTTGGCTGCATTTGTACTTTCCACATACTTAACCTTAATCAACCGCAATAAAATCAAATATCTGCTCATTTAGTTAACTGATGTTTGTGGGAGTTTGCTGCATTCCAACAATGGCTACATTTCAAAATTCGTTCACTGGCTGTCAAGTGCTTTGGGGTGTCTAGAGGTCATGAAAGGCGCTATATAAATGCAAGTCCTTCCATTATGTTGCTTTCATAAACATCACCTCCTTGTTCATCCGGCAGCAAGGATCTCCAGTTGCAAGTGATAAAAGAACTAACATCGTAAAGTAAATCAAAGAAAAAGGTTTAATAAAGAAATTTTATTGCACCAACACTCAGGCCACACCTTGGGCCGCACAAAATCTCCACAATCCCCATGTGCTTTCTATTTCATAGAATCCCTACAGTGCAGAAGGAAACATAGAAACATAGAAAACTACAGCACAAAACAGGCCCTTCGGCCCCACAAGTTGTGCCGAACATATCCCTACCTTTTAGGCCTACCTATAACCCCCCATCCTATTAAGTCCCATGTACTCATCCAGGAGTCTCTTAAAAGACCCTATTGAGTTCGCCTCCACCACCACTGACGGCAGCCGATTCCACTCGCCCACCATCCTCTGTGTGAAAAACTTCCCCCTAACATTTCCCCTGTACCTACACCCCAGCACCTTAAACCTGTGTCCTCTCGTAGCAGCCATTTCCACCCTGGGAAAAAGCCTCTGAGAGTCCACCCGATCTATGCCTCTCAACATCTTATATACCTCTATTAGGTCTCCTCTCATCCTACGTCTCTCCAAGGAGAAAAGATCGAGCTCCCTCAGCCTATCCTCATAAGGCATGCCACTCAATCCAGGCAACATCCTTGTAAATCGCCTCTGCACCCTTTCAATCATTTCCACATCCTTCCTGTAATGAGGCGACCAGAACTGAGCACAGTACTCCAAGTGGGGTCTGACGAGGGTCTTATATAGCTGCATCATTATCCCCGGACTCCTAAACTCAATCCCTCGATTGATAAAGGCCAGCACACCATACGCCTTCTTAACCACCTCCTCCGCCTGCGGGGCCGATTTTAGAGTCCTATGGACCCGGACCCCAAGGTCCTTCTGACCCATCGAGTTTGCACCGACCACAATCCTACCCAGGCACTATCCCCGTAACCCCATGCATTTTACCCTAGCTAGTCCCCCTAAGACGAAGGGGCAAATTAACATGACCAATTCACCTAACCCGCACATCTTTGGACTGTGGGAGGAAGTTATTTATACCGGGTCAGCTGGTCAGCTGACCATCACTTTGTTTGCTATTGGTTATATTGTCTACCGGGTCAGCTGACCCTCACAGCATGTTACCATTGGGTACATTATAACAGGTTCCACTGTTCTCATTGGTGACATTACAACATTCCGCATCTGCACAGGTGGACCATGGTGTCGCCTGTTCTGTGTTGAAGAGGCTTCACTGGCCAACGAGCACTCCTTCACACCTTGGCTTCAGCCATCAGGGTCAAAGGGGATTCAGAAGCCACCCGCCTGTGATTTTTCCCTGAATTGGCCGACCCTTGTCCAGAGGGCGGGGCCACTGTTCAATTGAGGGCAGCGGATGGGCTATCAAAGCGAAAGGGCCAAATGAAGGCCACTTAGCTCAGAAAGGAGCAGAAAGATGCCGTTCAAGCAGAGCCCACCCCTTTCTTTAACTCTTTAAACTTTCACGCCCACTTTATGGGTGGCACGGTAGCACAGTGGTTAGCACAGCTGCCTCACAGCTCCAAAGACCTGGTTCGATTCCCGGCTTGGGTCACTGTCTATGCAGAGTTTGCATATTCTCCCCATGTCTGCGTGGGTTTCCTCCGGGTGCTCCGGTTTCCTCCCACAGTCCAACGATGTGTGGGTTAGGCGCATTGGCCATGCTAAATTGCCACTTAGTGTCCCAGGATGCGTAGGTTAGAGGGATTAGCAGAGTAAATATGTGGGGTTATGGGGATAGGGCCTGGGTGGGATTGTTGTCGGTGCAGGCTCGATGGGCCGAATGACCTCCTTCTGCACTGAAGGGATTCTAAAAAAAGTCTTCAGCAATCGGGCCATCACTGTGGATAGGTCTTCAACACATTAATTTGATTACTCATTGCTTGTGGGGGTGGACGAGCCATGCCATCCTCCTTTCCGGCTCTGGGAAAATAACCCAAGGATGGGCTGGTGCCAGGAAACTGGCATGCTGTCCGGTGGCGTGAACCTATTGACCTGCCTGACTCCATGTTAAATAATGGGGCCTAAAAATTATTTTCCTAATGTTCGGGCTAACTGGCTTTGCTCAATCACCATCGCCAAATACATCTGCTCACCGTTTACCTCACTCACTGTCCTTCACAAATCACCGGGCCTTCCGTCACAAGAGGAAGTAAAATGGCCGCCTTAGCAACAGTCACCACACTTTGATTCAATTCATCACATGTGAGCAAATGAGAAACTTCTGAGAGCTATGATCAGATGTTATATATGTGTGTGTGTGTGTGTGTGAGTATGTGTGTGGTGTGCGTGTGTGTGAGTGTATGTGAGTGTGCATGTGTGTGTGATGTGTGTGTGTGAGTGTATGTGTGTGTGTTTGAGTGTGTGTGAGTGTGTGTTTGAGTGTGTGTATGAGTGTGAGTGTGTGTGTGTATGTGTGTGTGTGAGTGAGTGTGTGAGTGTGTGTGTGTGTGAGTGTGTGTTTGAGTGTGTGTGTATGTGTGTGAGCGTGTGTGAGTGTGTGTGAGTGTGTGTGAGAGTGTCTGAGTGTGTGTGTTTGAGTGTGTGTTTGAATGTGTGTGTGTGTGTTTGTGTGTGAGTGTGTGTGTGAGTATGTGTGTGAGTGTGTGTGTGAGAGTGTGTGTGTGAGTATGTGTGTGAGTGTGTGAGTGTGTGAGAGTGTGTGAGTGTGTGTGTGTGAGTGTGTGTTTGTGTGAGAGTGTGTGTGTGAGTGTGTTTGTGTGAGAGTGTGTGTGTGTTTGAGTGTGTGTTTGAGTGTGAGTGTGTGTTTGAGTGTGTGTGTGTGTTTGTGTGTGTGAGAGTGTGCGTGTGTTTGAGTGTGTGTGTGTGTGTGAGTGTGTGTGTGTGTGCGTGAGAGTGTGTGTGTGTGTTTGAGTGTGTGTGTGTGTGTGTGTGAGAGTGTGTGTGTGTGAGTGTGTGTGTGTGTTTGAGTGTGTGTGTGTTTGAGTGTGTGTGTGTGCGTGTGTGTTTGAGTGTGTGTGTGTGTGTTTGAGTGTGTGAGAGTGTGTGTGTGTTTGAGTGTGTTTGTGTGAGAGTGTGTGTGTGAGTGTGTTTGTGTGAGAGTGTGTGTGTGAGTGTGTGTTTGAGTGTGAGTGTGTGTGTGAGTGTGTGTTTGAGTGTGTGTGTGTGTTTGAGTGTGTGTGTGCGTGAGAGTGTGTGTGTGTGTTTGAGTGTGTGTGTGTGCGCGTGTGTTTGAGTGTGTGTGTGTGTGTGTGTGTGTTTGAGTGTGTGTGTGTGTGCGTGTGTGTTTGAGTGTGTGTGTGTGTGTTTGAGTGTGTGTGTGTGCGTGTGTGTTTGAGTGTGTGTGTGTGTGTGTGTTTGAGTGTGTGAGAGTGTGTGTGTGTGAGTGTGTGTGTTTGAGTGTGTGTGTGAGTGTGTTTGAGTGTGTGTGTGTGCGTGTGTACGTGCTCAAGTCGTCCTTTCATATTCATGAACCACCACAGCTGCAATTTGCGTCAGAATCCTGTAACCAAAAAAAGGAACAACATCAATGTTAAATAAGCGGTGTCAGCACCTACACCCACACTCACTTTTAGTTTTATACTAGTCACTTGTCAGCCATGCCAGCGAGAGAATACCTCCCCGCTGACACTGAGTTCCATACCTTCACCCAGTGGCGTTAGCAGCCCCTCTGCGTGCCTGTGGTACGCATGAGTTACGACTCTTTCACTTCCATCAAAGGGAGGTCATAACTCATCTGCCCTCCAGAGACCACGAGTGTTTACGGTATGCCCCGGACTGGCATTTTTCCTGCATGACGCTGCGCTGATTCATGCAGGCAAGTTATAATTATTTTCTCACACACATGGGCAAGATCAGACTTTGCAGAGAGTGAGACAACACCCTGGGGGTGGTGGTGGAGGGGGGGGGGGGGGGGGGGAATGGGAGGTGAATTTTCCGACCGCAACAGCTATTAAAACAGTTTAAAGTTTAAAACAAGAATGCTGCACCTCCCTGTTTGGTTTGCCGTCCCGGATGCCTTGGGCTAAATAATAAACAGGAAGGAGATTGATTGCTCTTTCTTCCCTTGACACATGGGGAGAAGCCGTTGCAGTGTGTAAAATCACCCTGGCTGGCACATAGCTTAGCCGGGCATGAACTCAGGGGGCAACAGGCTCCCGAACGAGCCCTCGCAATCGACAGGGGGAGGCAAGTTGCAGGGTGAATGCTAAAAAAAAACGCCAAGCGCTTTGCCTCCCCGAATATCGAAATGATGCAGCAGCATCTCAAAGAAGACCCAGCAAGGCTGCCTGATCCCCGAAGCAGTCCAATTGCGTTGGCGCCAGCAATGGGAAGCAGAGAGGCTTCCAGAGGCTCTTTTGACAGAAGGTCTGATGCACCACACTCTCTTCCACGTCACCCAATCCCCCATCCTCGCCGCATTTCCTCCTCACTGCAAGCCTACAGCCAAAGTCAATGCCATTGAATTGAATTCTGTTCAGTTGATTTAATTTGATTTATTATTGTCACATGCATTGCAATACAGTAATGTTTCTTGCGTGCTATACAGACAAAGCATACCGTACATAGAGTACATAGGAGAGAAGGAAAGGAGAGGGTGCAGAATGTAATGTCGCAGTCACAGCTAGGGCGTACAGAAAGATCAACTTAATTTTTTTTCAAGTTTATTTATTAGTGTCACAAATAGGCTTACATTAACACTGCAATGAAGTTACTGTGAAAATCCCCTAGTCGCCACACTCCGGCCCCTGTTCGGGTAACACTGAGGGAGACTTTAGCACGGTCCAATGCACCCTAACCAGCACGTCTTTCAGACTGTGGGAGGAAACCGGAGCACCCGGAGGAAACCCCACGCAGACACGGGGAGATTCCACACACACAGCAACCCAAACCGGGAATCGAACCCGGGTCCCCAGGCGCTGTGAGGCAGCAGCGCTAACCCACTGTGCCGCTAATATAGGGTAGGTCCATTCAAAAGTCTGATGGCAGCAGGGAAGAAGCTGTTCTCGAGTCGGCTGGTACGTGACCTCAGGCTTTGCTAATCGTTTGTATTGGAAAGCTGCAGTGTAGATTCGACTGGATGATACACGTCACAATCAGTTACAATCCCCCAAGGGAGATCTGAGAACCGAGTGTTCCTTTTCCCTCCTGATCGGGACCAAGAAGAGTAATGGCCGACCTGCCAGGCGCCTTTTGCAAGCCTGAAGGGATGTGACAGGGGAGGGCTCGCACTCATCAATCGGAAAGGCAGCGGCAGGGCACGGGCAGAAAACCACAAGAAAGAATGAGAGTGGAGATTTTTTTTCTCTCTCTCTCTCACACATTCTTGATGCAGCAGGTGGTCAGAATGTGGAATTCTCTGCCATAAACTTGTCGAAGCAGAGTCCATAAATTCTTTTAAAGGGGAATTAAATAGCTGTTTGGAAAAGAGAATTACTGATGTGTATGGCAGAGACTATGACTGCGAGGTTCGGCTCCTTGGCACCTGGCTCATGGGTGCCACGAGAGCCATTTTGGCTCAATTTGGCATCTGGTTGCAAGGCAAGCTGGGACCATTTTATTGAGGGGATTAGCGCGTGTGCGGGAAGTGTCTGCCAGACTATTACAACGTGGGCCGATTTGATATCAAGCAGCCTATAACTCTTATTTGACACCAGCGCTGCCATTTGGAAGCTCAACATTCACAGCGGACACCATTTACATAACCCTGCACACTGCGAGAAGGGCGTCCCCACCAGCGCTAGTGAATGGGATCATCAAATACTCTGATTGCTCTCTGCCATTGTTGGAGGGTTTTTCCGGTATCTGGAGTTCTTTCAACTTGTTAAAGTCTGCAAGGCATTGGCAGAAGCTGGAACACTTTGCCCTGACATCAATATTTCTGCACAAACTTCTCACCCCAGACCCGGGTGGGGCATAGTGGAGGGCATGTCTCTGTCTACATCAATGGGGATGAAGTAGAGATGGTAGAGAGCTTCGAGTTTTTAGGTGTCCAGATCACCAATAACTTGTCCTGGTCCCCCCCCTCCCATGCTGACGCTATCATTAAGGAAGCACACCAATGCCTCCACTTTCTCAGAAGATTTAAGGAAATTTGGCATGTCCACTACGACCCTCACCAATATTTACGGATGCACCATAGAAAGCATTCTTTCTGGTTGTATCACAGCTTGGTATGACTCCTGCTCTGTGCAAGACCGCAAGAAACTACAAAATGTCGTGAATGTAGCCCAGTCCATCATGCAACCCACCCTCCCATCCATTGACTCTGTCTACACTTCCCGTTGTCTTGGAAAAACAGCCAGCATAATCAAGGATCCCACGCATCCCAGACACACTCCCTTCCACCTTCTTCCATCGGGAAAAAGGTACAAAAGTCTGAGGTCACGTACCAACCAACTCAAGAACAGCTTCTTCCCTGCTGCTATCAGACTTTTGAATGGACCTACCTCGCATTAAGTTGATCTTTCTGCATCCTAGCCATGACTGTAACACTACATTCTGCACTCTCTCGTTTCCTCCTCTATGAATGGTATGCTCTGTCTGTATAGCGTGCAAGAAACAATACTAATGCATACTAATAGATGTGACAATAATAAATCAAATCAAATCAAAATCGGGTGCAGGAATGTGCTTTTCCCTTAGGCCACAGCACTCCCAGGAGAATGACTCAAGGCCACACACAACAGGATGAGCTGCTGGAAGAGGGATGAGAGGGGAGAAAGCTCCCATGAAGAGGTGAAATCCACCCAGGGTTTTCAGGAAGGACCTATCCTACCTGAACCTTGGTGAGGAACAGGATTTCTCTACCTGGATGCCGATCTGGCAGATTGGATTTCCTGCTTCCTTTCCTCCTTCTCCCCAGCCAATGTAGAAGCTTCCTGCACAAGAACATACATAGAAATTAGAAGTAGGAGTAGACTATTCGGTCCTTCAAGCTTGCTCCGCCATTCATTATGATCACAGTTGATCATCAAACTCAATATCCTGATCCCCCCTTCCTCCCCATATCCCTTGAACCCTTTATCCCCAAGAGTTACATCTAATTCCTTCTTGAAATCAGACACGTTTTGGCCTCAACTACTTTCTGTGGTAGTGAATTCCACAGATTCACCACCCTCTGGATAAAGAAATTTCTCCTCATCTCAGTTCTAAAAGGTTTATCCCTTATTTCTGGACTCCCCCACCATTGGGAACATCCTTTCTGAATCTACCCTGTCTAACCCTGTTAGAATTTTATGAGATTCTATGAGATCCCCTCTCACTTTTCTAAACTCCAGTGAATATAATCTCTCCTCATATGACAGACCTGCCATCCCAGGAATCAGTCTGGTAAACCTTCGCTGTACTCCCCCTATAGCAAGACCACCCTTCCTCGGATAAGGACACCAAAACTGCACACAATACTCCAGGTGTGGCCTCACCAATGCCCTATACAATTGCAGCAAAACATCCCTATCCCTACACTCAAATCCTCTTGCTATGAAGGCCAACATACCATTTGCCTTCTTTACTACCTGCTCCACCTGCGTTCTTACTTTCAGCGACTGATGCACAAGGATTCCAAGGTCTCGTTGAGTATCCAACTCTCTCAATTTACACCCTTTCAAGTAATGATCTGTCTTCTTAATTTTGCTACTGAACTGGATAACCTCACATTTATCCACATTATACAACATCTGCCATGTATATGCACATTCATTCAGCCTGTCCAAAGCCACGCTGAATCATCTCTGTATCCTCCTCACAGCTCACCCTCCCACCTAACTTTGTATCATCTGCAAATTTGGAGATAATACATTCAGTTCCCTCTTCCAAATCATTAATATATAACGTGAACAGTTCGGATCCGAGCACAGGCCCCTGCAGTACCCCACTATTCACTCTCTGACAATCGGGAAAAAAAACCCCATTTAGTCCAATTCTTCCTATCTGCTAACCAGTTTTCCATGCATTTCAAGACACTCCCCACAATCCCATTTGCTTTAACCTTATATAATAATCTGCTATGTGAGACCTGGTCGAAAGCCTTCTGAAAGCCTAAATAAGCCACATCGACCGGTTCTCCCTGGTCAACTCTATAGCTGCATCTTCCTGGTTCTTACTTGATTGATGGGAGGAGTAGCAGTTGGAAGGGTAAATCATGTCCCCAAATTACTGTCCAGACAGTGAAGATAAAAATTTACCCCAAAAGCCTTAACCTTAAATTGTGCAATGGTAGAGGGACAGAGCGGGAAAGCTATCAGCATTGTTTTTCTGTCTTCCTTACCTGGTCTGGCCAATATGTGTCTCCAGATCCACAGCAATATGTTTGACTCTTAAATGTCTGCAGGGATGGGCAACAAATGCTGGCCAGCCAGCGATCCCATGAACAAATAAAAAAAATCTCTCCTGGTGAAATGCTTTTTCAATAAGAAATTTGAGAGAGAGGCCATATTTCTATAGGATATAGGAGCAGAATTAGGCCATTTGACCCATTAAGTCTGCTCTGCCATTCAATCATGGCTGATATGATTCTCACTTCCATTCTCCTGCCTTCTCCCTGTAATCCTTGATGCCCTTATTAATCAAGAACCTATCTATCTATGTCTTAAAGACACTCAATGACCCGGCCTCCACAGCCCTCCATGGCAATGAGTTCCACAGATTCACCGCCCTCTGGTTGAAAAAATTCCTTCTCATCTCAGTTTTAAAGGAACGTCCCTTCACTCTGAGATTATGCCCTTGAGTTCTAGTCTCTCCAACTAGTGGAAACATCCTCTCCATGTCCACTCTATCTAAGCCTCTGGAAGTGAAAAAATAATGGCGTTCCCAGCAAGCCTGTAGTCATTTGCAAATACTGGTCCTTATATCATTAGCACAGTCACACTATATTACCAAAGAATGTTAACTAAGGTTTAAGCCTTTGTAAACAACTTGCGTACTTGATAGACGTCGCACAGTCGATATTTCCAAAAGCCTGTAACAAGTGATCAATCCTGGTTCCAACAATGTTCTGTATTATACATAATGATGCAGGAACCAGGAGCCCAGCCATAGAAATCAATGACTTTTTTTTTCTGTGCACCTTGTCTGTGAAGGTCATGCTCCACAGCGAGTAGAATGGACAGGATTTAATCCATCAGTTATTAGCGAAATGACTAAAGCAGCCCAGAGACTTAGAGCCATTTTAGGCAGTTGCAATTCTATTGAAAAAGAGACACATACAGCTAAGGTTGCTGGAGCTCATGCTTTAACCATGATTGTATCACATGCTGTAATTCCACTTTCAATGTACTGGAGGCTGTTAGTGAACAAAAGGGTTCAATTGAAGGCAAGGCTGAGGGATGACATTATGACACAACTGGCAGATTGAAAGGAACCAGAGGCTTGGGTGACTGAATAGTCAGACACATCAAACCAGTCATCTGAGAAACAGAGGGCAAAGTGAGTGATACCATTCCTCCATTACTCAGTGACCTCAAGGTTGGCAGCTAAATTCTCAAAGTGGATTAAAAAAAACCCATAGGCCTGAAAATGCGGTCAAGCAGTGCCCATTCCACAGGCATCACACAACCCCCAGGCCTCCAAAGAGTGACAAGGATATTTGCATTAGTAGGAAAGACCATGATCCAAGGGCATAGCCTCAGAATAAAGGGATGATCCTTTAGAACCGAGATGAAGGGGATTTTCTTCAGCCAGAGGGTGGGGAATCTGTGCAATTCATTGCCACAGAAGGCTGTGGAGGCCAGGTCATTGAGTGTATTTAAGACAGAGATAGATAGGTTCTTAAGGGGATCAAAGGTTATGGGGAAAGGACAGGAGAATGGGATTGAGAAACATATCATCCATGATCAAATGGCGGAGCAGATTCGATGGGCTGAATGGCCTCTTTATCTTATGGCTTTGTGGTCTAAACTGGTGAGAAGGAGTGCAAGCACTTTACGAGCTGGAAGGACCAAGGTATCCTATATTAGCGCATGGTGCCAACATCTGAAATGAGGATTAGGCCTCATTAACAAGTCAACACCTCTTTGAGGCCCCCACTGGACTGCAGGCTTGGCTTTCCCTCAGACAACTGTCACCAATCACACTCAGGAAAACCAGGCCTAACAGGGCAATTCCTAAGTGGATTGCCACAAAGTAGTTTTTAAAATATCTTTATCCAAATGTGCACTTCTCCCTCGAAACATGTAGCACTGCCCTGACACCCCAATCCCTGCCACTCCCATAGCCCACCACCAGCACCAGCACCCCCCTGAGCCAATTGCACTCCCTTGCCACCAGAAAGTTGGCCCAACTTTCCATCGGGCCTCACCAATGAGCTGCCTGTTCCTCTTTGCAGCTCAGAGGCCCAATGGAGAAGGGACCAGGAGCCAATATTGGGGTACATCCAGCTTCATTATTCTTTGTGCCCCCTCACACCCTCTGCATGTACAATAATAAACATATACAATTTCTAGGCCACGATATTTAATCACCTTGGGGATGGAGGACATGAAACAGCTACAGCAGCAAGCTTTTGGGAATTTAAAAACAAAGAGGATAATTTATTATCACAAATCTGTCCCAGAGGCCAAAATGCAACATCTCACACACTCTATCACAATACAAAGGTTAGATACCGATGAAGAGGGGAAGGCCTAGTGATTAATCCAGTTAGCAATGCTACGGTTTTTTCCCTTTTTTGATTCATTCCTGGCTCATGGGCGTCACTGGCTGGCCAGCATTTATTGCCCATCCCCAGTTGACCTTGGAGGGCAGTTGAGAGTCAACCACATTGCTGTGGCTCTGGAGTCACATGTAGCCCAGACCAGGTAAGGGTGGCAGATTTCCTTCCCTAAAGGACATTAGTGAACCAGATGGGTTTCATGGTCATCAGTAGGTTATTAATTCCAGGTATTCTGTATTGAATTCAAATTCCACCATCTGCCATGGCAGGATTCAAGCCTGTGTCCCCAGAACATTAGCTGAGTTTCTGGATTAACAGTCTAGTGATAATACCAGTTGGGCGGCACGGTAGCACAGTGGTTAGCACTGCTGCTTCACAGCTCCAGGGACCTGGGTTCGATTCCCGGCTTGGGTCACTTTCTGTGTGGAGTTTGCACATTCTCCTCGTGTCTGCGTGGGTTTCCTCCGGGTGCTCTGGTTTCCTCCCACAGTCCAAAGATGTGCGGGTTAGGTTGATTGGCCATGCTAAAATTGTCCCTTAGTGTCCTGGGATGCGTAGATTAGAGGGATTAGGAGGGTAAAATACGTAGGGATATGGGGGTAGGGCCTGGGTGGGATTGTGGTCGGTGCAGACGCGATGGGCCGAATGGCCTCTTTCTGTACTGTAGGGTTTCTATGATTCTATGATTTCTATGAATACCACTAGACCATCACTTGGGGTGCATGAGGTAGCATGGATTGGCACTGATGGGATATGGGAAAAGTGTGGAGGTTGAGAGGTGCGGGGGGTGAGAGCTGGAGGTGTGTTTATGTTTTTCTGTTCAATCCAGTGCTGGTCGAGTAAGGCAGCCTTCCGCCTCCACACCCAGCATCCTTGGACTTGTTGCCTGGACCTTGCACCCTGACCTGCGCACAGCATCCATGCCATTGAGTCAACAACAATCTGGACAGGTCCTTTGTCCCCTGGAAACAGGGGCGTGTTTCAATCCATAAAATAAGTCAGGTGATCATGTGGTGGCACGGTGGTACAGTGGTTAGCACTGCTGTCTCACAGCGCCAAGGAGCTGGGTTCAATTCCTGGCTTGGGTGACTGTGTGGAGTCTGCACGTTCTCCCCGTGTCTGCGTGGGTTTCCTCCGGGTGCTCTGCTTTCCTCCCATTGTCCACAACTGTGCAATTGGCCGTGTTAAATTGCCCCTTAATGTCAGGGGGATTAGTAGGGTAAATATGTGGGGTTGCAGGAATAGGGCAAGGGTGGGATTGTTGTTGGTGCAGGCTCGATGGGCCGAATGGCCTCCTTCTGCACTGTAGGGATTCTATGTTTCTATCATTGGTGGCCATCTTTTGGCAGTCTTCTTGTGTTTAATTTCTGTTTTAGATATAACCATAAAAAAGTCATAATATCCTCATGCCTGTACTGGGCGTGACACGCCTCGCTCTCATGGGGAAAAATTGAATTCTATAACATTTTTGGCATGGTTTCCTCGTGAAACAAAGAAAAGTACGCATACACTTTGTCATTCTTACACGCTGTTCAGCATTTTCCTATTTCTTAAAATTCTAGATCCTTTTTATCTGTTGAACATTTATTAATATTGGTACACCAGGTTTGGGAGAGGTAAGTTTACCAGGATTCTTAATTCAGTTAACAGTTGAAGAAAGGTCGAAAACTCTGCTGGATCCTAAGGAAGGTCCATGTTTCACCCAGCTGAGCTTTGTTTGGAAATTTGTAGTATGTAAATTATTCTGACTGCTTTGCTGTGAGGTCTGAGAAATCCTAACCCTTTGGTGGCTGCTCTCCCAGTCCTTGGGCCTGTTAATTTAGGCTCTAGTCCACTGATGACTCATATTTCTGGAGTAATGGTGTGGGGTGTACTATTTTCTCACCAACATTTACAGATGCACCATAGAAAGCATGCTTTCCGGATGTATCACAGCTTGGTATGGCTCCTGCTCCACCCAAGACCACAAAAAACTGCAAGGTTAGGTGCCCTCCATCCTATTGTCAGTTGTCTGGGAAATTGAATTGCTGTGTTCCATTGAATTTAAGTTGTGAAGTTTATTTATTAGTGTCACAAGTAGGCTTACATTAACACTGCGATGAAGTTACTGTGAAAATCCCCCAGTCGCCACACTTGGCGCCTGTCTGGGTACACTGAGGGAGAATGTTAGCACCTAACCACAAAAAACTGCAAGGTAGCCCAGTCCATCATGCGAACCAGCCTCCCATCCATTGACTCCGTCTACACTTCCCGCTGTCTCAGAAAAGCAGCCAGCATAATTAAGGACCCCACACACCCCGGACATACTCTCTTCCATCTTCTTCCGTTGGGAAAAAGATACAAAGGTCTGAGGACTCGTATCAACCGACTCAAGAACAGCTTCTTCGCTGCTGCCATCAGACTTTTGAATGGACCTCCCAATATTAAGTTGATTTTTCTCTACACCCTTGCTATGACTGTAACACTGCATTCTGCGCCCTCTCCTTTCTTCTCTATGAACGGTATGCTTTGTCTGTATAGCGCGCGAGAAACAATACTTTTCACTGTATGTCAATACATGTGACAATAATAAATTAAATCAAACCAATTTTTAGATCCTGTATGAGGTGTCTGTGTGCTTCCCCCTCCATCCCATTGTCAGTTGTCTGGGAAATTGAATTGCTGTGTTCCGGTGAATTTAAATTGTGAAGTTTATTTATTAGTGTCACAAGTAGGCTTACATTAACACTGCGATGAAGTTACTGTGAAAATCCCCCAGTCGCCACACTTGGCGCCTGTCTGGGTACACTGAGGGAGAATGTTAGCACCTAACCAGCACGTCTTTCGGACTGTGGGAGGAAACCCGAGCACCCGGAGGAAACCCACGCGGACACGGGGAGAACGTGCAAACTCCACACAGACAGGGACCCGAGGCCGCGAATCGAACCCGGGTCCCTGGTGCTGTGAGGTTGCAGTGCTAACCACTGTGCCGCCATGTCGCCCCCTGATCCTTTGAGTATTATGTGGTTAATCATGTGTTCGCTGCACTTGTACCTCCCTTGTGGCTTTCACCATTGCCATTTGTCCTGAGGGGTATCAAGTTCTCTATTTCAGTTACTCTGGGACCAGATTGATCCCTATCTGCCCCAGATGCCTTCACATTAAACTGGCCACCTCATTTTATATTGTTAGCACTCACAAGCTTACGTCTGTAATCCTTTATGTTTTGTTTCCAACAATCTTGGCTTTACAGTATTTTCCCTCGTACTTGCAATTCCTTTAAAGTCAGACTTGGCTCATTTGCAATGGATTTATCCTGGACTGTATCACCCAATTTGTCACAGGCAGTGTTTATGTGTTTTCCTATTTTCTGTGATCAAAGCATTCTTACGTATGAGGTTAGCGTGCTTTCTAACCCTAAGAGTCCCAATTTAGATACTTTCCAGCGCAAGCTTTTGTGAATGTGGCAACAAAGAAGATTATTTATGATCACACACTTGCTACAGAGTTTGACATGCGACGTCTCGCACACTCTATCATGCACGCAAAGGTTAGATACAGATGAAGGGAAAAAACAGCACCATTACCATTTGCTAATTCAGTCTCCTGCGTAGCAGGCCTGTGATATTTTAGCTGAATTGATAGGGGTCGATAGAGTGAGGTTAAAGTTGTCCTTGGCCCATGCGACTTATGTCTGTCACCACCTCACGGCTTAGCCTTAGTCGCCTCCAGCACTGGTTCTCCAGCATTCTCAGGTGAGATGTCCTAGGTCTGGACACACTTTCCACAGGGTGGTCAGTATCTGCTTGTCCTGCCTCTCCTCCTGCTCCTTCCCTGTGCGAGTGCCACGGCCACTTCATCCTGACCTTCTGTCCATCCTCTGGCATCCAGCCACACATATTGACTTGTTTCTATGGTCTGTGTGTGTGTGTGGGTGGCGGAGGGCGGGGGCGGGGGGGGCGGGGGGGGGTGGGGGGGCGGGGGCAGGTGCAGTGTTGCCATGCCCATCCGCTATTCTCTTTCACACAAAGAACATTGTTGCCTTCTCCAGCACAGAGCACTTCCTGAGTCAGCAGGGGCAAAATAACTTGCCCTGCAAATCCACCAGCCCCACCCTCCTGCTTCCTGGGTCTAAAGTAAGATGTTTGAGATTGAGGGCATGCCAATTCTGGGCAAGTGGTGACAAATTTAAGGCTAATTCCACTGGGGTACCCGTACCTCTCCAAAAAGGTCTCCTAGCTACCCTCCAGGGATGAAAGGGCTGTCATACGAGGAGTGGTTGAATATCTTGGGCTTGTACTCGCTGGAATTCAGAGGAATGAGGGGGGGGATCTTTCTGGGGGATATAAAGCTGAAGAGGATTGATAAGGTGGACATTGAACAGATATTCCCCCTTGTGGGACAGTCTAGGACAAGAGGCCATAGATATAGAGTGAGGGGAGGTAGGTTCAAAACTGAGATGAGGAGAAGTTAGTTCTCTCAGGGGGTTGTGAATGAGTGGAACTCACTGCCTCAGAGTTCAGTGGAGGCAGAATCAATCAACAGATCCAAGAAAGAGACAGATATGTTCCTGATGAAAAGCTGGATAAAGGGCAATAGGGAGCAGGCAGGAAAATGGAGTTCAGACCAGGATAAGATCAGACACAATCATGTTAAATGGCAGAGCAGGTTTGAAGGGCTGAATTCCGTATTCCTAATTCCCATGTTCCTACGTTCCCATCCAAAGAAATGCACAAAGTTCAGGCCTGCACTTCCCAGGTCCAATCTGATCACTTTGGGATTTAAATTCCTGGGCTACCAAAATCCGACTCAAGCAGAGGCAGCTGCGATTTAAATAGCCAGTTGCCTCCACGAACTCCACGAAAGTGAAACGCACCTCGCTGCCAGTCCTGCCCCCGTGAAAATGGGGCCTGCATGTTCGGGTGTGGCGGGGGCAGGGAGGGATTCGCAATTTCTGAGTTCGTCCACCACTGTGGCTTTCCGTCGTGGCGAAAATCCAGGCTTTAGCCTCAGTTTGTCCTGAAAAAGCCTCCGTCTCCCAGGCGTGCGTACAAGTTCCCCAACTGTGTAACACTGCCACCGAAATCTTAGATCCAAGCAAACCTTGTGTAAGCAATCACTGATTGTGATTTTTGTCTTGGTGTCTTGATGGGCGGCACGGTGGCACAGTGCCTCACAGCGCCAGGGACCCGGGTTCGATTCCGGCCTCGGGTCACTGTCTGTGCAGAGTTGGCATGTTCTCCCCGTGTCTGCGTGGGTTTCCTCTGAGTGTTCCGGTTTCCTCCCACAGTCCAAAAGATGTGCAGTTTAGGTTGATTGGCCATGCTAAATTGACTCTAGTTTCGGGGGGATTAGCAGGGTAAATATATGGGTTACGGGGATAGGTGGGATTGTTGTCGGTGTAAGCTCGATGGGCCGAATGACCTCCTTCTGTACTGTAGGGATTCTATGATTCTATGTCAGCAGAAGAAGGAATGTCTGATTGTAAGGAACTTGGAGGAGGAAAATATATGTATTGAGGAGATGGGTCCTTGTCTGGCAGACGTTATTTAAGGCAGATAAAAATGGTCTCTTGGTTAATTGCGTTCAGAGTTCAAGAGAAAAAATTTGCAAGAGTTTTTTTTCCTTAAATCAGCCTGGACGATAGTGCTCCTCGCACAAGTCTGTCTGGTGGTATGGGCGAAGTGTGGGTGGTGTGCAGGGTAGCTAGAATCGAAAATAGAACATAATGTTTAAAGCAAAAACAGGAGCGGGGGAGAAATCATCTGATCAAACCATCCATCCAACAATAACTCCGTGGCCGGAAGTTTACCACCCCACCTACCACGGGAATCGGGTGGAACATGGAGTGGAACATGGAAATGTTCGTTGACCCCGGGTGAGATTTTACAGTTTTGGGACGAGCGAGTCCATGAAATCCCATTCCATATCTGTCCTGCTCCACAGATTCTGTCAAAGCTGCTGGCTACAAAAAACATAGATTCCCCACAGGAGGTCATTCGGCCCATCGAATCTGTACCGACCACAATCCCACCCAGGCCCTATTCCCACACACTTACCCTGCTAATCCCCCTGACGCTAGGGTCAATTTAGCATGGCCAATCCGCATATTTTGTCAATCCACCATTATTTTGTAAATTGAGTTTGTGTCTTTATATGCCCTGTTTGTGAACAGAACTCCCACTCGCCTGATGAAGGAGCAGCGCTCTGAAAGTTTGTGGCTTGTGCTGCCAAATGAACCTGTTGGACTTTAACCTGGTTGTGGTGAACCACTGGAACTTCATGTGTATGCCTGGATACACCCATGCTGCACCTGGCCCGAGACTCCTCCCTTTCCACCCAGAGCGAGGTATAAAGGTGATGGTTCCTCCTCCTCACCTCAGTCTGGGCCAGGTCAGCTACAAGGGTGTGCTCCTGTTCTTTGTGAATAAAAGCCTGTTAATTTCACTCACTCACTGGAGTCTTCGTATCGTGATTGATAGTGCATCACTGGTGTTGCGAGACTTCTTACAATCCACATAGAACAGTACAGCACAGGAATAGGCCATTCGGCCCACGACGTTGTGCCGGACGTGACTCCAAATTAAACTAATCCCTTCTGCTTGCCCTTGGCCCATATCCCTCTATTCCTCGCATATTCATGTGCTTATCTAAAATCCTCTTAAACGCCCCAACCTGGCCTGTTTTCCTTTCCGATTTCCAGCTGTAGTTTAAAGTGTCGTGCCTACTTGCTTGACTGAAGGCTATATTATCAGAAAGACAACTGGCAGGAGCCAAGGCGGGGGCAGAGGGCAGGAGAGGCAAGTGATGATCCGTCAAGCTGAATGACATTTTAACTGTCCGATTTCATCGGCGCGATCATCGCCTTTTGCTTCTCAATCCTGACAATAAATGAGCATTTTCCTCTGCAGTCACTGCCAATTAATATCAGCTAATGTGAACTGAAAGGTCGGACTCCACTCTTTCTATTTATAAAGCAGGAATTGGACGGATTTTATTTTTCTTTGTTTAAGAATGCGACTATTGCTCTGCTGGTGTTCTACGGTTTTACAGATTGACTCGAACTGATTACTTCTGGGTTCGGATTCACTGGGCCGGAAGACTAATAAATTAGCCAAGGGTGCGGCTCTCGATCGCTATCTCGCTGGAAGGTGCCGAATGTTGGACAAGGACAGAGTAAAATCCAGCGGAGCATTCCCTATAATCCCACCTCCAGCAACGCCATTTCCACACACCAGAGAACCTTCAAAATTCCCGCTTCAATTCACTGACTCGGCTGGTTTTAGCGATTAGTCTGGAAAGCGTCTCCCAGTTGAACTCACAGTTGAAACGGGGGGGTTCCGAAGAAGATTCACATTATATTCAAAACATTGACACCATTTCTCTCTCCACAGATGCTGCCAGACCTGTTGCTTCTTTTTCAGAACTATTTAACTATGGGGCAGCACGGTAGCACAGTGGATTAGCACTGCTGCCTCACAGCTCCAGGGATCCGGGTTCGATTCCGGCCTCGGGTCACTGTCTGTGTGGTGTTTGCACATTCTCCCCGTGTCTGCGTGGGTTTCCTCCGGGTGCTCCAGTTTCCTCCCACAGTCCAAAGATGTGCAGGTTAGGTTGATTGCCATGCTAAAAATTGCCCCTTGATGTCTGGGGGTTAGCAAGGTAAATAAGTGGGGTTATAGGGATAGGGCCTGGGTGGGATTGCGGTCGGTGCAGACTCGATGGGCCAAATGGCCTCCTTCTGCATTGTAGGGGGATCTGTGATTCTAGCCTGCAGTCACATGTAGGTCAGATGGCAAACTTCTCTCCATGAAGGGGGGACTTAGTGAACCAGATGTGTTTTCACAACAATCGATGGTGGTTTCTGGGTCACTATTATTGAGATTAGCTTTATAATTCCAGATTTTATAAAGTTAATTCAGATTTGACTAGCTGCCATGGTGGGATTAGGAACCCGTGTCCCCAGACCATTAGCCTGGGCCTCTGGTTTACTAGTCCAGTGACGTTATCACCATGTTCTTCCATCATGAGCGTATCAGCTATTGCAGAATCCCATCAGTGGAACTGACTTTGTGCGACTGATGTTGAACCTTTTTGATCTCCAACTGGAATCTTCCTGAAATTTATGAAGAACAATTGGCTTATTGGTCCCTTCAGAAGTGCATTATGATCATTATTCCAGCTACTTCATTACTGGTTGAGATTGAATTTCTTAATTAATGTCACAAGTAGGCTTACATTAACACTGCAGTGAAGATCCTGTGAAATTCCCCTGGTCGCCACACTCCAGCGCCTGTTCAGGTACACTGAGGGAGAATTTAGCATGGCCAACGCACCTAGTCAGCACGTCTTTCGGACTGTGGGATGAAACCGGAGCACCCGGAGGAAACCCACGCAGACAACGTGCAGATTCCGCACAGACAGTGACCCAAGCTGGGAATCGAACCTGGGTCCCTGGCGCTGTGAGGCAGCAGTGCTAACCACTGTGCCACCGTACTAACTAATAACAAATCAGTATTCCTAACTATAGTGCTCAGAAACCCCCATGCAACTCTCTTGATTTCATTAACATTTTCTTAAAAGTGACTTTTGTCCACTTTCTCTGACCAGAGGAATGTCAGATGATGTAATTTGTTCCACTAATGGATAAGAACATAAGAAATAGGAGCAGGAGTAGGCCATCTAGCCCCTCGAGCCTGCCCCGCCATTCAATAAGATCATGGCTGATCTGATAGTGGTTTAGTTCCACTTATCCACCCGCTCCCCATAACCCTTAATTCCCTTATTGATCAGAAATCTATCTACCTGTGACTTAAACATATTTAACGAGGTAGCCTCCACTGCTTCAATGGGCAGAGAATTCCAGAGATTCACTACCCTCTGAGAGAAGAAGTTCCTCCTCAACTCTGTCCTAAACTGACTCCCCCTTATTTTGAGGCTGTGTCCTCTAGTTCTTGTTTCCTTTCTAAGTGGAAAGAATCTCTCTGCCTCTACCCTGTCGAGCCCCTTCATGATCTTATATGTCTCTATAAGATCTCTATAAGATGGATTCAAGCTTCTTTGACAAAATGAAAATACAGAACTCCACAGTTCACTTTTGCCTCTGCATTCGAGTAGAACCTGGCGTTTTGTAACGTCTGACTGCTATTTCCAAAACTCTGCTGTCTATCTTTGAGGGAATTACTAGAATGGAAGATAAATGTCAAAACATTTTATATTCCTTCACAGATGTAAAGTGCTGTCATGAAAGCGCACAATATGTGAATAAAAAACACTTAGACACAATGTAGAAATGCTCAGAACATTTTATTTACAAGTTGATTTCTTTTTTGAACAAGGCAGGTGATGCAGTTACCATCCCAGCTGCTGCTAATATTGGATAACCATGATGTGGAGATGCCGGCGTTGGACTGGGGTGGGCACAGTAAGAAATCTCACAACACCAGGTTAAAGTCCAACAGGTTTATTTGGAATCACGAGCTTTCGGAGCGCTGCTCCTTCATCAATTGAGTGGAGAGGTGGGTTTCAATTGTGTCCTTGCCAATATATGCCATGTTTGTGAAACCTACCTCTCCACTCATCTGAGGAAGGAACAGTGCTCCGAAAGCTCGTGATTCCAAATAAACCTGTTGGACTTTAACCTGCTGTTGTGAAACTTCTTAATATTGGTTAAGCCGGACCCCAGAGTAAAAACTGACTGGATAGATCTAAACTTTTACTTTTTAGGAAGTGTGGATGAAAATTAATGAACAAATTCACAGGAGTCTGCTGATGAACTTTTATTGCAAAGAATAAAATATTTATTAAAACAAGAAAAATGAACTCGAGTGCACTAGACAGAAATGTTGGAAAGATCTCAATACCATCACAAGGTGACAATTCTAATTTCTACTATTCCTTTACCCCAGCAATATCTCTACAGGCACATAAACCAGTGAAGAGTTGCCACTAGCTTGGCACAAAGGCTGTTTGCTTGGGACTGGCACAGTTGCAAAAGGTTTTCTTCCAATGAATTCCTGAGCAGCCATTTGATGCTTCTCACCTAACTCCATCTCTTCCCGAAACACCCAGAAACTGCACTGTAAATTCACCGTTTCTTCAACAGCAGAGCAAACAAATGAGTTCCCTAAACCGAGTCTTCCAGTAGCAGCTCCGATAAACTGATCACTTTATCGAGACCAATAACTGATTAATCAGTTTGCTACTGTCCCTCTAGCCATGCAGTTTTTCTTCTCATAGCTTCTGTCTTCTCTCTCTGACCCCCCCACACACTGAAGGGTAAGGTGATGGCCTAGTGGTATTATCTTTAGACTATTAACCCAGAAACTCAACTAATGTTCTGGGGGCCCTGGTTCGAATCCTGCAACGTCAGATGGTGGAATTTGAATTAAATTTTAAAAATCTGGAATTTAGAATCTACTGATGACCATGAAACCATTGCCGACTGTCAGAAAACCCATTTGGTTCATTAATGTCCTTTAGGGAAGGAAATCTGTCGTTCCTTGCCTGGTCTGGCCTACATGTGAATCCAGAGTCACAGTAATATGGCCAATGTCCCATGAATGAATAATCAATACTGAACTCCTCTCTCAACCCCTGTCTTTTCAGCGTCTGTGTCATTGGATCACTGTTGCTTGGCACTTTGTGTTTTCCACTTTCTACTTTGTGTTTTGTATTCCAGAATCAATGTACTTTCAACTCCTTTTCAGCTCATCTCTTTAACTTCATGGGTTGTAAGACCTCATTAAAAATGCATAGATACAAACAAACCCAATACCTGGAACCCTTCCGTGACAAGTCTATCCAGAGCCCCAGGCATCAAGGTTCATTAGCAAAACTTAAATTAAACTGAAACAATTTCTTTACCTTTCGTAACACACAAACGTGTACATAAGTTCAACTTAAACTTATACATGGGCGACACAGTGGTTAGCACTGCTGCCTCACAGCGCCAGGGACCCAGGTCCAATTCTGGCCTGGGGTAACTGTCTGAGCGGAGTCTGCACGTTCTCCCCGTGTCTGCGTGGGTTTCCTCCGGGTGCTCCGGTTTCCTCCCACACTCCAAAGATGTGTGGGTTAGGTTGATTGGCCATGCTAAATTGACCCTTCGTATTAATGTCACCCCTTTGGGTAAATATGTGGGGTTATGGGAAGAGGACCTGGGTGGGATTGTTCTTGGTGCAGGCTCGATAGGCCAAATGGCCTCCTCTGCATTGTAGATTCTATGATACATTGTTCAGAACAATGCTCAGTCAAATAGGGTTTTTTAAAACTGCCCCAGCGCGCAATGTGTACTTGAATTTTGAGAATGCATGGCTACAGATTGTACATGTGTGGACACTGGTGTATACCTGAACATGGAGAATAAGCAAGGAGTGTACAGGAATGGGCTCATGTGAAGATGTGGAAACCTGTGCAGATTCTATGATTCCATGTCTGCACATAGGTACCCAACGCCATTGTCTGTCCTTTATAGGAAATACCAAGTCAATGTCACATGGCTTCAAAGTGCATGACACTGCTTTTGGAGAAATACGGTCATTGCTCCAAACTGCAAATAAATCTGATGCTTAGAATTATATTATTCTAAACACACAATCCATGTGTAATCATACAAATTGCTTTCCAGATCCTGTTCATTTTGTAAGACAAATACACTACCTCAATCAGTTAATCGAGCACTAAGGGAAAGATCCATTATATTAATGGTTGCACGCAAAGTCATTTAGAAGTGTTTTTCATAGAATTTCAGCATCGATGAGACCATGTGGCCTATTGGGCAAACTCATCAAGAGCAGCTAACTACACTAATCTCATTACCTTGCCCTTTCTCCATATTACTTTATATTCCTCCTTTTGTGAAATACTTATCTAATTTCCCTTTAAATGAGGTTACAGTGTCTGCCTCAATGTGGAAAATCACTTATGGCAAAGTCTCTCGCATTCATGAAACATTAGGTGGAAAAATGTGAACTTAACCACGTTGGTAGGAAAAAACTAGAAAGGCAGAGAATCTTTTAAACAGTGAGAGATTGGGAAGTGTTGATGTCCAATGGACATCAATGGAGGTCCTTGTTCATAAGTCACTGAAAGCTAGCATGTAGGTGCAATTAGGAAGGCAAATAGTACGTTGGCCTTTATTGCAAGAGGATTTGAGCAATGGAGTAAATATGTCTTGCTGCAGTTGTACGGAGCCTTGGTGAGACCATGCCTGGAGTATTGTGTACAGTTCCCCTTACTTTAAGAAGGATATACATCCCATAGAGGGAGCGTAACGAAGGTTCACCAGACTGATCCCTGTGATGACAGGATTGTTCTAACAGGACATTGAGGAGCGATATCCTCTAGAGTTTAGCAAAACATTGGGTGGGATCATTGACGCTGAGCACATCTCCCAGCGCTGGATTTCCAGCACCGTCAGCTCCACGCCGATTTCTGGTGTGGAACTGTATTGTATATGCAGGGAGTGATTTAAATACAATTTAAATGTAATTAGCGGGCCTGGGACTGAAATCTCTGGGCCTGCTAACTCTTCCCCCACCCCAGCTAGGAGTGGTTCACTCCAGTGGGGTTTACACCAGCTCCCCACCGGCTTGGAGGGCCGGTGTTGCAAGATCGCAGGGCTGGCCTGCGATTGAGAGGCCGACAGACAGGGGCCACTGCGCGTGCGCCTATCTCGGCGCTGGCAGATCGGCGCATGCGCAGTGGCCCACTCAGCGCTCTGCTGCCGGCCTCTTCAGCGGGGATAGGCCCAGTCTCCAGCTTTCAACGTGATTTACGCTTGTGCACTTTGTGTGAGCAAAATTTCTTTTAACTTTCCCCATTCATTCCTCCCGTGATGACCTGATCTAATGCCCCCTTGTTATTAATTCACCAGCCAAAAATAACCTCCGTTTATCCTATCGAAAACATATGTGATTCCAAAAACTTCTATCCGACCATGTGTTGTTTTCCAGATTATTTCAGTGCTGGTATCAGGGTGTAGACAAAAAGCAGGAGAAATTTAGAATCTACATTGATCATTTTGTCTGTAAGATAAGCCTTCAGGAATGAAGGTAGGTATTTGGAGTTTGATACAGGTCCAGTTGAATGCCACAACAGATTGGAGTGTCTGAATGACCCCTTATATACCACCACTCCAATAAAAATTCTCATATCTTTCAAGTCTTTCTTCATAATTCTAATCTCTTCTTTCTAGTATTTTTCTAGCCAGTTCACAGTGTACCCTTTCCATAACGCCAATCGCTTTTGTGTAATGGATGCTCCTCAGGACAGTAGAATATATCTTGCTTTCTTATCATGGTAGCGGCATTGCCTCCAGATGTCTACATTTTGTAGATCTTACAATCATTCAAAATTAAACCTGCCAAATTAACTAAATGTGATGTGGAGATGCCGGCGTTGGACTGGGGTAAACACAGTAAGAGTTTTAACAACACCAGGTTAAAGTCCAACAGGTTTATTTGGTAGCAATGGCAATGGTTTTTAGCTAACGGCTAATGGTATTTGCTACCAAATAAACCTGTTGGACTTTAACCTGGGTGTTGTTAAAATTCTTACTGAAATTAACCAAAGACAGGTGAATATGACAGCCTAGGGGCATTGTTGCCAGACTATTAATCCAGAAACTCAGCTAATATTCTGAAGAACCCGAGTTCGAATCCCACAACGGCAGGTGGTGGAATTTGAATTCAATTTTTAAAATCTGGAATTAAGAATCTAATGATGATTATGAAACCATTGTCGATTGTCAGAAAAACTCATCTGGTTCACTAATGAACTTTTGGGAAGTGCATTTGCTGTCCTTTCCTGGTCTGGCCTACATGTGACTCCAGAGCCACAGCAATGTGGTTGATTCTCAACTGCCGTCAGAACATCTAGGGATGAGTAATAAATGGTGGCCCAGCCAGTGACACCCATGTCCCATGAACAAAATAGCAAATGGGTCATAGAGTCATAGAATCATAGAGGTTTACAGCATGGAAACAGGCCCTTCAGCCCAACTTGTCCATGCCGCCCAGTTTATACCACTAAGCTACTCCCAATTGCCCGCATTTGGATAATTTCCCTCCATACCCATCATAACCATAGAACCATAGAAAATTACAGCTCAGAAACAGGCCTTTTGGCCCTTCTTGTCTGTGCCGAACCATTTTATGCCTAGTCCCACTGACCTGCACTTGGACCATATCCCTCCACACCCCTCTCATCCATGAACCCGTCCAAGTTTTTCTTAAATGTTAAAAGTGACCCCGCATTTACCACTTTATCCGGCAGCTCATTCCACACTCCCACCACTCTCTGCGTGAAGAAGCCCTCCCTAATATTCCCTTTAAACTTTTCTCCTTTCACCCTTAACCCATGCCCTCTGGTTTTTTTCTCCCCTAGCCTCACCGGAAAAAGCCTGCTTGCATTCACTCTATCTATACCCATCAAAATCTTATACACCTCTATCAAATCTCCCCTCATTCTTCTACGCTCCAGGGAATAAAGTCCCAACCTATTCAATCTCTCTCTGTAACTCAGCTTCTCAAGTCCCGGCAACATCCTTGTGAACCTTCTCTGCACTCTTTCAACCTTATTTACATCCTTCCTGTAACTAGGTGACCAAAACTGTACACAATACTCCAAATTCGGCCTCACCAATGCCTTATATAACCTTACCATAACACTCCAACTTTTATACTCGATACTCCGATTTATAAAGGCCAATGTACCAAAGGCACTCTTTACGACCCTATCCACCTGTGACGTCACTTTTAGGGAATTCTGTACCTGTATTCCCAGATCCCTCTGTTCAACTGCACTCTTCAGAGTCCTACCATTTACCCTGTACGTTCTTCTTTGGTTTGTCCTTCCAAAGTGCAATATCTCACACTTGTCTGCGTTAAATTCCATTTGCCATTTTTCAGCCCATTTTTCTAGTTGGTCCAAATCCCTCTGCAAGCTTTGAAAACCTTCCTCACTGTCCACTACACCTCCAATCTTTGTATCATCAGCAAACCTGCTGATCCAATTTACCACATTATCATCCAGATCATTGATATAGATGACAAACAACAATGGACCCAACAGAGATCCCTGCGGCACACCAGTAGTCACAGGCCTCCACTCAGAGAAGCAATCTTCCACAACCACTCTCTGGCTTCTTCCATTGAGCCAGTGTCTAATCCAATTTACTACCTCCCCATGTATACCCAGTGACTGAACCTTCCTAACTAACCTCCCATGAGGGACCTTGTCAAAGGCCTTGCTGAAATCCAGGTAGACAACATCCACCGCCTTCCCTTCATCCACTTTCCTGGTAACCTCCTCGAAAAACTCTAATAGATTGGTCAAACACGACCTACCACGCACAAAGCCATGTTGACTCTCCCTAATAAATCCCTGTCTATCCAAATATTTGTAGATCCTATCCCTTATCACACCTTCCAACAACTTGCCCACCACCGACGTCAAACCTACTGGCCTATAATTTCCCGGATTTCTTTTGGAACCTTTTTTAAACAACGGAACAACATGAGCCACCCTCCAATCATCCGGCACCTCCCCCGTGAATACTGACATTTTAAATATGTCTGCCAGGGCCCCTGCAAGTTCAACACCATGTAACTGTCTAAATGCTTTTTAAAAGACAAAATTGTGCCCGCCTCCACGACTGCCTCTGGCAGCTCGTTCCAGACACTCACCACCCTCTGAGTGAAAAAATTGCCCCTCTGGAGACCCCTTTGTATCTCTCCCCTCTCACCTTAAACCTATGCCCTCTGGTTTTAGTCTCCCCAATTTACTTTTGAATTGTCCAATACACATCTGCCCCCTCCATCTGTGCATGGGGCTCTAACCGAAGATGGAAACAAGCCAGGATGATGAATGACTTGGAGGGGAACCTCTAGGTGGTGGTGTTCCCAGGTATCTGCTGCCCTAGTCCTTCCAGATGGGCAAGCAATTGGGCTTGCAATGTGTTATCAAAGGAGCCTTAGTGAGTTGCTGCAGTGCATCTTGTGGATGGTACCCACTGCTGCCACTGTGTGTCGGTGGTGGAGAGAATGCATGTTGAAGATGGTGCGTGGAGTGCCAGTCAAGCGGGCTGATGTATCCTGGATGGTGTGGGGCATCTTGAGCGCTGTTGGAGCTTCACCCATCCAAGCAAATCGAGAGTATTCCATCACACTCCTGATTTGTGCCTTGTTGATGATGGACAGGGTTTGGAGAATCAGGAGGTGAGATATTCTTTGCAGAATTCTCAGCCTCTGACCTGCTCTTGTAGTTACAGTATTTCTATGGCTAGTCCAGTTCAGATTCTGATCAGTGGTAACCCCCCCAGGATGTTATTAGTGGAGGATTCAGTGACGTAATACCACTGAATGTCAAGGGGAGATGGCTAGATTTTCTCTTGCTGAGATGGTCAATGTCTGGCACTTGTATGGAATGAATGCTACTTGCCACTTATCAGCCCAAGCTTGAATATTGTCCAAGTCTTCTGATAACGTTTCAGCATCTGAGGAGTCGCGAATGTTGCTGAAGCTTGTACAATCATCTGCAAACCTCCCCACTTCTGGTCTTATGATGGAGGGAAGGTCATTGATGCGGCAGCTGAAGATGGTTGGGCCTAGGACACTAACCCTGAGGACTCCAGCAGCAGCACTCTGGGTCTGAGATGACTGACCTCCAACCACCACAACCATCTTCCTTTGTGCCAGGTATGACTCCACCCAGCGGAGAGTTTTCCCCCTGATTCCCATTGACTTCAGTTTTGCTAGGGCTCCTGGATACCACACTTGGTCAGATGCTGCTTTGATGTCAAGGACAGTCACTCCAATCACCTGAGTTCAGCTCCTTTGTCATGCTTGGACCAAGGTTGTAATCAGACCAGGAGCTGAGAGTCCCTAGTAGAACCTAAACTGAGTGTCAGTGAGCAGGTTAGTGCTGTGTAAGGGCTGATTGATAGCGCTGTCGACAACATTTTCTATCACTTCACTGATGATCGAGAGTAGGCTGATGGCGTGGTATTTGACCAGGTTTGATTTATCCTGCTTCTGCTCTCTCTACCTGCACCTGGCAATCCTTTAGATTCCTGAACTTCTACTCCTGATCTACCCACACATTTCTCTTTTGCTCCTTAAAGTTGCATTTGCCCAAATTTCCTGTTCAAATTCCTTATGGTGGCACGGTGGCACAGTGGTTAGCACTGCTGCCTCACAGCGCCAGGATCCTGAGTTCGATTCCAGCCTCAGGTGACAGTCTGTGTGGAGTCTGCACGTTCTCCCCGTGTCTATGTGGGTTTCCTCCGGGTGCTCCGGTTTCCTCCCACACTCCAAAGATGTGCAGGTTAGGTGGATTGGCCATGCTAAATTGCCCCTTAGTGTCAGGGGGATTAGCAGGGTAAATGCCATAGAACCATAGAATCCCTACAGTGCAGAAGGAAGCCATTCGGCCCATCGAGCCTGCATCGACCACAATCCCACCCTGGCCCTCCGCAACCCCACACATTTACCCTGCTAATCCCCCTGACAATAGGGTCAATTTTACCTTTGCCAATCAACCTAACCCGCACATCTTTGGACTGTGAGTGAAAACCCACACTGATACGGGGAGAATGTGTAAACTCCGCACAGTGACCCGAGGCCGGAATTGAACGCGGGTCCCTGGCGCTGTGAGGCAGCAGTACTAACCACTGTGCCACCGTGTCGCCCATATACGTGGGGCTATGGGGATAGCGCCTGGGTGAGATAGTTGCCGGTGCAAGCTTGATAGATGAATGACTTCCTTCCGCACTGTAGGGATTCGATGATTCTAACGGAACGATCAGCAATATTCCAGAACATTCTGTAACTGGAGTAAGTATAAAGGGAGGAGGTCCACTTTTTGGAGAATCAGTTGAGGCCAGTTTCACCCGAGGTTCTGCAATGAGGAGGGTGCAGACAGTTTCTTAGAACTGCAAAAGAAGATTAATTTAGAACAATCGATGTTCTGTCCAGATACAGACAATAACACAAATTCATCCAGGTCACTGAGGGCAGGGAGAAAAGCTGCATCTTCAATCGCTGCTCCCTTGTCTCGCGCAATTGTTTCTGGGTGCAACACAGGTAAATTCCCCTGTCTGAAAACTTAGCGTTTTTTTTAATACCTCCCTGTTCCACTCCTACTCGAGGCTCCTCCAAGCTGCAAGAGCCCAAAGACTAGTGCCGGAATTCTCCAGCCGTTCACACTGGTGGGATTATCCAGTTCTGCTGGTAGTGGACCCCCTGCCTATGGGTTTCCCTGATGTGGAGATGCCGGCGTTGGACTGGGGTAAACACAGTAAGAAGTCTACCAACACCAGGTTAAAGTTCAACAGGTTTATTTGGTAGCAAACGCCACTAGCTTTCGGAGCGTGCTGCTCCTTCGCGTCAGCGTGAGGTGACGTCAGCGTGAATTCCCATTGACGGCAGTGGGACCAGAGAATCCTGCCGCTGGCAAACATCGTGTCACCTCCCGCCAGCGGGAAACATGCGGCTGGGAGGCTGGAGAATCTCGGCCAATATCCCTCCTTGGTGCCAGTTTGAACAAAGAGCACAGTTTCGCTGCCGTGGTCGTGCGCAGAGCCTGATGGGACTATTTAAGTCAGGTGAAGTCGGGTATGCCCCATCCTATCAGGGCAGTCTACCAACATCCTCCTAAATTTGGACGCATACAAGTAATAAAATAAGGGATGAACCTACTTGCAGCTGGAACAGCAACTCAGGGTGGAATTTTCCAGGAAATCGGCAAAAGGCCGATGTTGGGCGGGAAAAGCAGTGGAGCAGCTTTCTCCATTGGGCCGGCACGGCAGCACAGTGGTTAGCACTGCTGCCTTACAATGCCAAGGACACGGGTTCGATTCCCGGCTCGGGTCACTGTCTGTGTGGAGTCTGCACGTTCTCCCCGTGTCTGCGTGGGTTTCCTCCAGGTGCTCCGGTTTCCTCCCACACTCCAAAGATGTGCGGGTTAGGTTGATTGGCCAGGCTGAATTGCCCCTTAGTGTCTGGGGATTAGCAGGAGAAATAGGTGTTTTTACGTGGATAGGGTCTGGGTTGGATAGTTGTCGGTGCTGACTCAATGGGCCGAATGGCTTACTTCTGCACTGTACGGATTTTATGATTCTATAGTTCCACACTCAGAGTAAAAACTCAAAGGAGCACATCCCACGATGTAACACTGCTGGATGGCCAAAGATTCACCTGCCCCGCAGCGACTTAGACCCTCAAAGATCAGGGTCATTTATAAAGGCCACCCCAATCCGAAGGAGTTCACCTGAAACTACCCCCCTCCCCATAGACCCCCTGGCATTGCCCCCTGGCACTGCCCTGGCATTGCCCAGGCATGACCCTCTCCCCTCTAAACACTGCACTCACCCAGGTTCCGCTGGGTGGTCTGCCTGCCAGGTGCACGGCTTGGGACAGCGGTCATGATTCACACGGTTCTGGTGTCATGCCGCCCTGAATGGATTGTCTGATGTGGGGGCGGGGTGGTGGGGGAGGGACCATTCAGGCATAGAGGCCTGATAATTAGATGCTAATGTATTTAAATGATGTTCCCGGTGTTGAACATTGGGGACGCGCAGAGGGAGGGGGCAATCGCGGTCACGTCGGCACGATATGCAATTCGAGAGTTCTGGCGGGATTTCCCGCTCTCGCCATCAAAGCCGCTGGCCGAAAACTGGAGCAAGAAATCCCGGCCTCAACATGCCTTTGAATTCAATAAAAACCTGGAATTAAGAATCTACTGATGACCATGAAACCATTGTCGATTGTCGTAAAAACCCAACTGGTTCACTACTGTCCTTTCGGGAAGGAAATCTGCCGTCCTTACCCGGTCTGGCCTACACGTGACTCCAGACCCACAGCAATGTGGTTGACTCCCAACTGCCCTCTGGGATGGGCAATGAATGCTAGGCCCGGCCAGCGACGCCCACATCCCCATGAATAAAAACCCGCAGAGAGACTGATCTGACCTTAAACAACTTGTTACTCAAACATTAATTACTCAAACTGTACACAATAACCTTCCAAGCTAAAAATACATCCATAGAAATGAGGCTTATCTCTCCCTTACACTCATAACAATCTTTCTGTTGATTTTTTGGGGGGAAGAATATTGACACTGGAACATTTTGTTGAGCAGCAACAGAACTTTTACCTACACAGCGTACTTCACCTCTTCAGAATCCGCCAAAGGTCTTCACAGCCGCCACTGCAATTTTTGAAGCGCATTGGAATGCGGAAAATGCAGCTTTGTGCACAGCAAGATCCCACCGTGACCAGCTCTTCAGTTGTGAAGTGATTTGATTGTGAGCTAAACGTTGACCAGGACGATGGGAAAACTCCTCAGTTTTGAACACCGCCACGAACGTTTCGCTATCCAGTTTAAAGTTTTTATCTATTAGTCACAAGTAAGGCTTACATTAACACTGCAATGAAGTTACTGTGAAATTCCCTGAGTCGCCACACTCCGGCGCCTGTTTGGGTCAATGCACCCTAACCACCACAGAGGGTCTCAGTTTAATGCTTCATCCGAAAGACAGAACGTAAGAAATGGGGGCAGGGGTAGGCCATTCAGCCCTTCAATCCTGTTCCGTCATTCATTGAGATCATGGCTGATATCCCAGCACCTTGCCTGCACCATCCCCATACCCTTTGATTTTTTTTAACACATAGAAATCCATCAATCTCAATCTTGAACATAGCACAATGACTGAGCTCCCACAGCTCGCTGGGGGTGAGAATTCCAAAGATCCGCCTCCAACTGACTAAACAAAACCTCCCCATCTCAGTTCTAAACAGCCAAGAAATCATAGAAATCATAGAAACCCTACAGTGCAGAAGGAGGCCATTCGGCCCATCGAGTCTGCACCGACCACAATCCCACCCAGGCCCTACCCCCACATATTTACCCGCTAATCCCTCTAACCTACGCATTTTAGGATTCTAAGGGGCAATTTTTAACCTGGCCAATCAACCTAACCCGCACATCTTTGGACTGTGGGAGGAAACCGGAGCACCCGGAGGAAACCCACGCAGACACGAGGAGAATGTGCAAACTCCACACAGACAGTGACCCGAGCCGGGAATCGAACCCAGGACCCTGGAGCTGTGAAGCAGCAGTGCTAACCACTGTGCTACCGTGCCGCCCCTTATTCTGTGCTACCGTGCTACCCCTTATTCTGAGACCATGCCCCTGGTTCTAGAAGTGCTGCCCTTGTAGATGAGATATTAAACCAAGGCCCTATCAGCCTCAACTGAATATGTTGAGTTCAATGGCCAATGTCGCTGTTATGTATTCTGTCAGGATAGGATTGATGCACCATCAATCGAGCAAAGACTAGTTTGTATGCAAGAACAAATAGGCTTTTATTAGCAAAAGACTTGGAGCACACCCATGCCGATGAACTGGTCCAGAGACTGAGGCAGGGGGTGGGGAGCAGTCACCTTTATACCTGGACCGGGGGGGGGGGGGAGGAGTCCCGGGCAGGGCCGGCAGGGACGTGTCCGGGTATGTCACACACACACAGGCAATAAGCTAACAGTGGTTTACCACAAGGATGTTCAGAGAATCCCATCATGTGGAAGGAGGCCACTTTTCCCATCGCGCCTGCACCGACAACAATCCCACCCAGACCCTATCCCCGTAACCTCATCTATTTACCCTTCTAATCCCCCTGGCACTAAGGGTCAATTTTAGCATGGCCAATCAACCTAACCCGCACATCTTTGGACTGTGGGAGGAAACCCACGCAGACTCGGGGAGAACTCCACACACTCACCCAAGGCCATTCTATGCAATTCAATTTAATGAATGCAAGTTGTGATTGTTTTACGAGGACAATAACAAGGAGAAAAAATTATTTATTGAACGCTATGAACCCATAAGGGTTACTTAACCTATTTTCCCTCTCCCCCTGCTCCTCGTACCTCCAATGATCCTTCCTGAAACAGGAGTCTGCCCTAGTTAAGCAGCCGGCTCAGAGCTATCTCCGTAACAGCTCATCTCTCAGCACCGACCACGCAATCAGCAGATGATCTGGATTACACGCACATTGGCTCCAATCCTTCAGGTAGCCCCAGGTGCCTGCACCAGAGACGAGGTGAAATTTCCAACCCCTCCAGGAATGCACATCTCTGACACGTTATTTATTAATGTCATAAATCGACTCCAGTTCTGAACGTTACAGAGTCAGAGCTAGAAAAGTAGCTGACGGAGCAGCAGTGCTTTCTCTGGCGAGGCTTGGAGCCCAGGAGCCCATTTGAGTGCATTCCAACGAGGATGGAGAGTGTTTCCAATTCATTTACAGACAGGTGTTGGTGCATGAACGGTCCAATGTGAGTCATTGAGGACTGACAACCCGCTAAGCGATGCTGTGATTAGACTGGACACCGAGCTCCTGAAACGGTGGAGCTGCTCTGGGTGTGTGTAATGTGTTTCATTTCATTTGGAGAGGCGGAGGGGGTGGGGGGTTGGTGGTGGTGGCAAAGCAAAATGAAAGAGATAGGAGTTCAAACTGCGAAAGAATGAATTTATGTTTGAGTAAGTGATGTTACAGGAAACCATAGAGTCATAGAAGGAGGCCATTCGGCCCATCGAGTCTGCACCGACCACAATCCCACCCAGGCCGTATTTCCATAACCCCACATACTTACCCTACTAATCCCGTGACAATAGGGTCAAGTTACTATGGCCAATCAACCAAACCCACATATCTTTGGAGCACCCGGAGGAAACCCATGCAGACATAGGGAAGATGTGCAAACTCCACACAGTCAGTGTTCCGAGGCCAGGATTGAACCCGGGTCCCTGGTGCTGTGAAGCAGCTGTGCCAACCACTGTGCTACCGTGTCGCCCACAAGCCATATAGTCATGGGGCAGGATTTTCCGGTTGCAGTCGGCCCAAAACCGGAAAATCCCACCCGAGGTCAACGGACCTTTGCGTGGTCGACGATGGGAGAGGGGAATGCGCAGCAGGACCTGGATGTCCTTGTGCACCAGTCACTGAAGGTAAGCACGCAGGTGCAGCAGGCGGTGAAGAAGGCAAATGGTATGTTGGCCTTCATTGCGAGAGGTTTCGAGTACAGGAGCAGGGATGTGTTGCAATTATGCAGCGCCTTGGTGAGGCCACACCTAGAGTATTGTGGGCAGTTTTGGTCTCCTTTTCTGAGGAAGGATGATCTTGCTCTCGAGGGAGTGCAGCGAAGGTTTACCAGGCTGATTCCGGGGATGGCAGGACTAATGTATGAGGAGAGATTGATGAGGGTAGGACTGTTTTCGCTGGAGTTCAGACGAATAAGGGGGGATCTCATAAAATTCTAACAGGACTAGACAGGGTAGATGCAGAAAGGTTGTTCCCGATGGTGGGGGAGTCCAGAAACAGGGGTCACAGTCTGAGGATTCAGGGTAGACCATTTAGGACGGAAGCGAGGAGACATTTCTTTACCCAAAGAGTGGTGAGCCTGTGGGATTCAGTATCACAGGAAGTAGTTGATGCCAAAACATTGAATATTTTCAAGAGGCGGCTGGATATAGCACTTGGGGCGAACAGGATCAAAGGTTATGGGGAAAAAGCAGAATTAGGCTGATGAGTTGGATGATCAGCCATGATGGTGACGAATGGCAGAGCAGGCTCGAAGGCCAACTGGCCTCCTCCTGCTCCTATCTTCTATGTTTCTATGTTTCCATAAATCAAAGTGGGCATGACAGCATCTCCATTACCATGGGCACCAACACTGGACAAATTGTGGGCCAGAGATTTTCCATCAGCGTCAAATCCATGCCCCAATTCTGATTAAAAGAAACAAGCTTCGAATGGTCCATTGATTCAACTGATGTTCCCCATCCTGTTACTGATGTAGAAATTCCTCCAATTCCTCAGCTATTGCCCAAGTGATGTCATAGTGATTGCCAACAACTGCAGGTAGAAGCACATTGAACCAATCACCTATCAGAGATCAGCTTGGAGAAGAATCCAAGTTGAGAAGGATGGAGTCTTGCTGCGACATTGGAAGTGTCAATAATAGGTGAGCCTATAAATTGGTAATCCACAAAATCACCAAACTTGAAAGGGTGGAAAAGCACTGTTAGCTACTTTCTGTGGTTAAAATTGACACCGGTGGTAGGAGTTTGATTTGTAATGGATCTTGTATATGATGGAAAACCAAGTGTGTAACCTTCCTTCCCTAACTTCAAGGTTGGATGTTGACCAACTGAATTTAAACAAAGCCCAAAATCTAAACTAAGCCCCCGACCCAAAGTTCAGGTCAACAGTATGTTTTATTCCCATTTTGTTCTTTGTCTCCTCTGTACCCGCAACCTCACTCCAAGTTAAAATCAACCCCCTGGACACTAACGGTGCAGATCAGGTCCTCACAGCACACTGTACAAATGGTCAGACTGTTGTGACAACACACACTCATACACACACACTCACATGCATACACACACACACACACACACACACACACACACATGCATACTCACACACACACACACTCACATGCATACACATACGCACATACGCACACACGCTCACACACTGTGGTGGACCTCAGTTGTGCCTTTGTCCTATATGGACCACCGTTGTGTGTGTTTGCCATACCTGGACACATCCCCTTCCAGTTTGGTTCCTCCCCTCAGCACCTAGTATAAAGGTGGCTGTCTCCTCCCCCTTGTTCAGTCCAGGTCGGTTACTTGTTGGGATCTGCTCCTGATTCTGTTGTGAATAAAAGCCTACACTTATATTGGCATATCGGTAGTCTTTCGCCTTATTGATAGCGCATCACACACACACACACATATGCATACACACACACGCACTCACACACACACAACACACACATGCACAACACACACACACACATATAGAATCATAGAATCATAGAAACCTACAGTGCAGAAGGAGGCCATTCGGCCCATCGAGTCTGCACCGACCACAATCCCACCCAGGCCCTACCCCCACATATACTTACCCGCTAATCCCTCTAACCTACGCATTTTAGGATTCTAAGGGACAATTTTTAACCTGGCCAATCAACCTAACCCGCACATCTTTGGACTGTGGGAGGAAACCGGAGCACCCGGAGGAAACCCACGCAGACACGAGGAGAATGTGCAAACTCCACACAGACAGTGACCCGAGCCGGGAATCAAACCCGGGACCCTGGAGCTGTGAAGCAGCAGTGCTAACCACTGCGCTACCGTACCATATACACAATACACACACAACATATATACACGTGTGCACACACATGTGCACATGCACGTGCATACAAATGTGCGCGCACACACACACAAATGAACACACACAATTACACACACACATAACACACATGTAACACACACATACATGTGCACACACACACGTGCACACACACGTGCACACACATGCATACAAATATGTGCGCACACAAGCACAAATGAACACACACAATTACACACACACACTGACACACGTATACGCTCACGAGTGCACACACTCAAACAGATATAGGCACACACAGAAAAACACAATCACATACAGACATAGACACACACAGACACATACATACATACACACACATACATAGAAACATACACATACAAATTAACACGGACACACATAAATACACATGCACACACAGACACATAAAAAACAATGTGGCAGCTGTTCAACTTAGTGACAGAATTAAATGGGCTGTCATCCTGCACTCTCGTCCAATTCATCTTTAATGCATTAGTCGTTAGGTAAAATTCTATTAATTTCTTTGTAGACATTTTATCAAACACACTTATTGTCATTTCTGCATCATTAGCCTTGCTATTACAATGCTGCAGTGACTGCTTCCTAAGCTACATGTTTGTTGAATGCAGGGAAAGTTATGTGAACAGAACTGCCATCAGAATTCATACATATTTGATCATACCTGCGGACAAATGTCCTTTCAGATTGGCCCCTGGCCATCTTTCCACATTTAATTGAATATACAGGCTATAACAGGCTTAACATCAGCAAACCTCCGGCAAAACCAGAGGTCAGGAAAAACCATTTCTCCTCGCAGAGTGTCAGATATGCAGCGAAACTCCCAGTGAGGACAGCTGAGGCTAAGATGTGTTACACTATTAAAACCATAACTGTTTTTGGGAAGGGGATAAAATGAGAATGTTTGAAACGGTGGGGATTTTATCCAGTCACAGTAACAAGTCAGAAACAAGCATTTATCCAAACTTTTCAAATTGGTAAATCATCTAAAATGCATGACCCCTTTTGCGTGTACCAGTGTTCTGTGATCCATGTACCAGTGTGACGTGCTTTCCATGTGTCGCGTGTACCAGTGTTCTGTGATCCATGTACCAGTGTGACGTGCTTTCCATGTGTCGCGTGTACCAGTGTTCTGTGATCCATGTACCAGTGTGGCGTGCTTTCCATGTGTCGCGTGTACCAGTGTTCCTGACCAATGTACCAGTGTGGCATGCTTTCCATGTGCTGCATGTACCAATGTTCCTGACCAATGTACCAGTGTGGCATGCTTTCCGTGTGTCGCGTGTACCAGTGTTCTGTGATCCATGTACCAGTGTGGCGTGCTTTCCATGTGTCGCGTGTACCAGTGTTCTGTGATCCATGTACCAGTGTGGCATGCTTTCCGTGTGTCGCGTGTACCAGTGTTCTGTGATCCATGTACCAGTGTGGCGTGCTTTCCATGTGTCGCGTGTACCAGTGTTCTGTGATCCATGTACCAGTGTGGCGTGCTTTCCATGTGTCGCGTGTACCAGTGTTCTGTGATCCATGTACCAGTGTGGCGTGCTTTCCGTGTGTCGCGTGTACCAGTGTTCTGTGATCCATGTACCAGTGTGACGTGCTTTCCATGTGTTGGGTGTACAAATGCTCTGCTAGCTATGTACCCACTTCACTGTGAAAGAGAGAATACCTCTTCGGAGGCCGGGATTATGATGGGTGCATGATCACTTTCAGTATGAAACAGAATGACTTAATAGCACATCGCTGAATGTAATTTCCAGGTTTTGGCACTTATTTGGTGTGTGTGTTTGTTTTAGTCAGCATTTAGCATGAAAGAGCTATCCCAGTATCCAGTGACTTGTTAAAGAGATCCCGGAGGCTTACAAGTATTAACACTCTGACCCCTTTGCGTTTTCTATTACGTGCGTGCGAACTCGCATTGCTTTGAGCTGCTTCAAGGGGTGGCTCCGATCCAACATTGTGGTGTCGTGTCTGAACCCTGCGGTCTACATGAACTGACACGCAGAGTGAAAACCTGGCTGAGAAGGCTGATGGCGGGGGGTTGGGGGGAGGGGGTGGGCTTGGGGGGGTGGGGGGTAGTGGGGTTGGAGAAGAGCCAAAACAAGTCAATCATTTGTCAGACAGGCACTAGATAGTGCCTGTGCATGCTTCTTGGAAATTAAAGATGTTTGAAACAAATGAGGGGACCGTGAGGCTGGACCCCCTCCCCCTCCCTCCCCCCCCCCCCGACTCCCTCCCCAATCTCTAGCTGGGAATATCCTGTGCAGCTTCCCAGGTACTTGATGCTCTTATCACAACCGCAGAAAGGCTCTGCCCTCTGACTCAAACATGAATGAAATTACAGAGACCGGGGGCGGGACCTTCCGGCCATTCTCGCCCCAAAACCGGAAAATCACATCCAAGGTCAAAGGAGCTTTGCATTGTTCCCCGCACCGCTCTCGTTCCCCTACTCTCTGACCATAATCCGACACCTTTTCTCTTTCAAGTGTTGATTCAATACCCCTTTGATTTTCCTTTTCGATACCCTTGACAAGAAAGATGACCAATGAAGCCCAAAGGAAAAGTAGGCTGAAATTCTCTGGCCACTTGCACTGGCGGACTCTATGGCCCAGCTCGTGGCTCACCCCTGCCGTGGATTTCCCAGTGGCATGAGATAGCTTCCATTGGAATTTCCATTGACAGGGATGAGACCTGAAGATCCCACCACCAGCGAACTGTGCACCACCTCCTACCACCAAGAAAACCCCTGAGGGGAGGCCAGAGAACCTCACTCACAGTGTGTCGAAGCGTTCAGCTACAAGGTGACCTGCCCTCACTCTCCACAGGGAAGAGATTAGAAATCTAGCTCAAGCGGGACTGCAAGTCAGCACCTCACTCTCCTATAAAACCCATAGAATTACTACAGTGAAGAAGGAGGCCATTCAGCCCATCGAGTCTGCACCGAACCTCCGAACGGCACTCTACCTAGGCACACTCTCCCACCCTAAGGGGCAATTTAGCACGGCCAACCCACCTAACTGGCACGTCTTTCGGACTGTGGGAGGAAACCGGAGCACCCTGAGGAAACCCACGCAAACACGGGGAGGACGTGCAGACTCCACACAGACAGTGACCCGAGCCGGGAATCGAACCCGGGTCCCTGGCGCTGTGAGGCAGCAGCTCTAACCACTGTGCCTCCTCTCCTAACCTGCCTCACCACCTTCCTTCACTTTCTAACACCATCCCGCGGGACTGCTGCTGATCTTCTCTCCTCACTCTCCTGTAAGGGAGCGTGCAGTCTTTGGCTGTTCACCTTCACCTGCTCACCTCTTTGGAAGAATGAAAGAGGAAATGCAAACTATACTTATGTAGCAATATTTTATGTCCGTGGGATATCCCGAATTGCCTTATCACCAAAGAAGTGCTTTCTGAAGTGTAGTCACGACAGGAAATGTAAGAAACAGGGCAGCCATTTTGAGCACAGCAAACTCCCACACGCAACAATGTGGCCATCTTTAATATCCTTTCATGGGATGGGTCCAAAGATGTGTAGGCTGGTGGATGGCTGAACACATGCGATCTTGTGCTGTTCGGCCCATTACTTCAGCATCTCTGCAGACCACAGGATAGTTTGTGATAGTGGTGGACAGGAAGTTGCCCTCCCTGCCATTACGTCAAGGGTTTGACAGTCCGGGCACCACACGTAAAGGGAACCTGGATAGCTTCACTCCCTTACTCAGCCCTCCAAATTTCTTGAGTGTTGTTGGAGCCGCACTCTTCCAGGCCAATGGAGATAGCCTCACCAGATAGTCTGTTGTAATGTTGACTGAGGGATAAACATTGACCAGGATACTGGGAATAATTGGCCCCACTCTTCCACAGAACAGTGCCATGGGATCGTTCGCAAGCATGCGAGCAGGCAGATGGCACCGCGGCTTAACATCTCATCCAAAATACGGCACCTCCAACAATGCAGCACTCCCTCGGCACTGCACTGGAACATTAACCTTTGATCTCTGTGCTGAAGTCCCAGAGAGAGCCTTTAACATGTAACCAGCTGGCCCAGGGGCAAGAGTGCTCTCCACTGAGCAACAATAGGACAGCTGTGAGGATCTATGTGTTGCCCCAATGTCGCAAGGATTTTCAATGGAATGCATTATTGGCGTGCATTTCTGCTTTAGATTTGGGCTAAGAGTTCAATTTTATAATTGCCTTCCATAGTTCTCTGTCGAGAATCAATTTTTTGGGGGGGGAGCAGTGAGGGAGGGCCACCTATTTATTTTTACTGTAGCCTAGCAACTTGTCATGCAACCTCACACACCGCGCTTCACATTCTCCAGCTCCTACCCAAACTGTCTTTCGACTTGGCGATAAAGTTTATTTATTAGTGTCACAAGTAGGCTTACATTAACACCGCAATGAAGTTACTGTGAAAATCCCCTAGTCACCACACTCCTGTTTGGGTACACTGAGTGAGAATTTAGCACGGTCAACGCACTTAACCAGCACGTCTTTCGGACTGTGGGAGGAAACCGGAGCACCCGGAGGAAACCCACGCAGGCACGGGGAGAATGTGCAGACTCCGCACAGACAGTGACCCAAGTCGGGAATCGAACCCGGGTCCCTGGTGCTGTGAGACAGCAGTGCTACCCACTGTGCCACTGTGCCACCCTGTATTCTGTATCTGGCACCAGACTGGAGCCATATGGAGGATTGTTCTGAGTGAATCAAGTCTTTCTGGTACAGAACCTTCCCACCTTAACCCTTTGCCTTACTGACCAAAACCTGTCACATTCTTAATGCTTCCATTTCTAAAGGACATTGACCTAAAACGAGGTAAAGAATTAAGAAGGTGCATAGTGGAAGGAGGTAAAGGGGAGGCAGCTTTATCTCCGTTTTAAGAAAAAGTACACTTACTTCAAATATTCTGCATTATGTAACAGGGTCCCTTTCCTTTTCTTTGATCGTCTCTTCATCTCAGCTCACTGTTGCTGCAAAGTGTGTGGAAAACCAGACCCCTTAGCAGAGGGCTAGAAAACAGCACAGCGAAACACTTCCAATTTCATAATTCCATCTTCCACTGGTAAGCGAGGAAAGGAGTATTTGCTTCACATCATAAACAGAGTGTTAGCGGCCAGTGTTAGCACTGCTCCAATTTCACACACCACTGACTTACATTTCCAAACACTCCCTTCCACCAAATCCTCCCTCACAAAGCAAGAACCCAATGGAGAGGGCTTTTACACAGCCACTTTAATCAAATTAAGCTGTAGTTGCTCTTGGCATCATTGTTGTAAATTGCTCCCCAGGCCTACATTCAGAGGTAGACTCATGACTAATACCACGTGGAGTCTCAGAACAAGTCGTAATGGATAGCAAATTGACTACAAAACAGGAGAGAGAGAGAGAAAGACAGAGTAGCAGTTAGCTACTCAAACAGGCAAGAGGTGGGAGTTTGATTTGATTTGTTTATTGGATTTGATTTATTATTGTCACAGGTTAGGTTGATTGGCCATGCTAAATTACCCTTTAGTGTCAGGGGGACTAGCTAGGGTAAATAGCTGGGGTTATGGGGATAGGGCCTGGTTGGGATTGTGGTTGGTGCAGACTCGATGGCCCAAATGGCTTCCTTCTGAACTGTAGGATTCTATATGTATTAATATACAGTGTAAAGTGTTGTTTCTTGCGCCATACAGCCAAAGCATACCGTTCATAGAGAAGGAAAGGAGATGGTGCAGAAAGTAGCATTACAGTCATAGCGAGGGTGTAGAGATAGATCAACTTAATATAAGGGCGGCATGGTGGCAGTGGTTAGCACTGCTGCCTCACAGCTCCAGGGACCTGGAGTTCGGTTCCCGACTTGGGTCACTGTCAGTGTGGAGTTTGCGCATTTTCCCCGTGTTTACATGGGTTTCCTCCCACACTCCAAAGATGTGCGGGTTAGGTTGTTTGGACATGCTAAATTAACCCTTACTGTCTCAGGATGTGATAGGTTAGAGGGATTAGCACGGTAACTAAGTGGGGATAGGGCCTGGGTGGGACTGTTGTCGGTGCAAACTCGATGGGTCGAATGGCCTCCTTTTGCACTGTAGTGATTCTATGATTCTATAAGGTTCAAAAGTCTGACGGCAGCAGGGAAGAGGCTGTTCTTGAGTCAGTTGGTACGTGATCTCAGACTTTTGTATCTTTACTGCAATGGAAGACGATGGAAGAGAGAATGTCCGGGGTGTGTAGCGTCCTTGATTATGCTGGCAGCTTTGCCGAGGCAGCAGGAAGTGTACATAGAGGCAATGGATAGGAGGCTGGTTTGAGTGATGGACTGGGCTTCATTCACGGTCCTTTGTAGTTGCTTGCATTCTTGGTCAGGGAAGTGGTGTTCCACCAGTTTTGGGAATACTGTTCACATTAACTATTCCCAAACCCTCAAAGTTTGTAGACAGCATCAAAAGCACCAGGGTGCTGATCATCTTCTAGTTATCCCTGTCGGAAAGTGTGAGAGTATGGGTACCAGGTGATTAGAATGTTGTCAAGTACCCTGTTGATTCTGTTGAAGGTCTCCTGGTATATCAATATACTGTTGTTGTTATTGAGGCAATGGAGGGTTGTGTACAGCAGTGACTCTGTTCCCCAGCATGAATCAGCACCCCGGTTAGTATCCCCAGAAGCCGCTGCCCAAATTATTAAGAAGATCTGTTTGCGGCACGGTGGCACAGTGGTTAGCACTGCTGCCTCGCAGCGCCAGGGACATGGGTTCGATTCCCGGCTTGGGTCACCGTCTGTGTGGAATCTGCACATTCTCCCCGTGTCTGGAGGGGTTTCCTCCGGGTGCTCCGATTTCCTCCCACCGTCCAAAAAACGTGCTGGTTAGGTGGGTTGGGCCATGCTAAATTCTTCCTCAGTGTACCCGAACAGGCGTCAGAGTGTGGTGACTAGGGGATTTTCACAGTAACTTCATTGCACTGTTAATGTTAGCCTACTTGTGAGACAAATAAAAAGATAAACTTTAAACTTCAAAATTCTGTGTCTCAGCTTCCATCCGGTTTACACTGCTGTGAATTCACTGAGGCACCTTCTACATGAAAGGTCTCCATGCACTATTCCTTCAAATCTCTGGTTTTTGGACTCACTCTGTGCTCTCTCCCAGTCATTCTCTGCATCAAAGGCTTACGGTTCATAATCGATTCCTCACACTGCTCTGTCGAGTGACCCTCTTGCATGTGAGAGGCTTTCCAATGCGCTTTACCTTGCGGGGAAGACATCTATCTTTTGCTATGTCATGGCACACACTGAATAGCTAATTCAACATTGCCGGGCTGGAATGCAAATATTGCACTTGTAATTAATTATTAATTTCATTCACTTTTTGAATCTGATTTACATCTTATTAATTCATTCAGAATTGCAACTGAGAATCACTGAGGTTCAGATGTTTAGCCCAGCGACACACACAGTAACACTAAGCCGGAGCGTTTCTCAGATCTTCACATCTTCATAATGCTGAGAAAATGCTCAGGGTTATACATCTTCATTTGATTTACAATGTTTTGCAAGTCAAAGCTTTCAGAGATCAATTCTGGAGCGATCAAGATCTTGCTTGGGAGATTCCGGGCAGAATTCTCCCCCAAAAATTCTAAATTTCGAATTTGAGTTAAAATTGGAGGAATTCACGCTGGGTTTTTCAGCGGGAGTTCAGAGAGGAATCGCCCTCACTCTGCGCACTGCAGAAGCCACCAGCGTGAATATCATTAAAAACTGGGGGGGGGGGGGGGGGGGGCCTATCCCCACTGGAGAGGCTCAAATCAGTGCGCTGAGTGGGCCACTGCGCATGTGTCGATCTGTCAGGGCCACACTGATGGCCTCCCGATTGCTGGCCAGCTCAATTGCTGGCCAGCTCCGCGACCCCCGCAATGCCAACTCTCCGCCCTCCCACGGCCCGATCGCTGGCCCACCGACCATACCTGGGCCCAGCCCTGAACTCCCCCCCCCCCCCCCCCGCCCCACTCATGCCCGCCCCGATCTCCAGCCGCCCCCTCACCGCTCCCCCAATCTCCAGCCCCCTGATAGTGGTCAATATCACACCAGGAGAGGTTGAATAAACTAGAATTGTTTTCACTGGAAAGACGGAGGCTGAGGGGAGACCTCATGGAGGTCTTCAAAATTAGGACAGGTCACAGGGTTTTTCCAAGGGTGGAAGTGTCAATTGCAAGCGGGCACAGGCTCAAGTTGAGAAGGGGAAAGTTTAAGGAGGATGTGTGGGGAAGGTTTTTCACGCAGTGAGTGGTGAGTGTCTGGAACGCGCTGCCAGAGGAGGTGGTGGAAGCAAACACATTAGCAACATTAAGAGGCATCTGGGTGGTACATGAATAGAGAGGGAATAGAGGGATACGGACCAAGTAAGGGCAGAAAGTTTTTTTTTAGTTTAGTTTGGGCACCATGATTGGCACAGGCTTGGAGGGCCGAAGGGCCTGTCCCTGTGCTGTACTTTTCTTTGTTCTATATGTTGCTGCTGCGAGGCAACACTGTGAAGTGTTATTCTGCTAATTTGAGCTGGACTGTGACTATTCAGGACCAAAAGTGACAATCTTGGGTCCATTCATGAGCGATATGCGGAAAGACATGTGGGGTCAATGGTTCACTGGTGCATTCACCATGGCAATCCCTCAACCAATCAGTGTCAACTTGCCTTCTTTGGAGATTAAAAAAAAAGGCTTGGTGGATGATTGTTCCCTGATACATTCTTCATGGGCCAATCAGAATTCACTTGCCATCCAATCAGCATCCCTTCCTCATTCAGTATAAATGGTTGCACCCTTTGAAATTTGGTATTTTTGCATCTATCCTGATGAGTGCAAGCTGATGTTATCCCAACGGCAGATGTTACAAGCTCAAAGACTGTAGTCTTTCTTGTGTAATGTCTTTATTGAACTGGAGGTGTCATGGCTGCCTGCAGGGCTTTCCTCATGACAGAGGTCGCATGATTATGGCAAGCCAGTTAGAACATGTAGTAATGGTTGCATTTCAAAACCCAAACATCCCCCTTTTTCTAACAAGCAACTGATATGTTTCCATGCACGTGTCCAAATCACCCATTGAACCACAACTGTTCTCATGTATTAACAAACTGTTTGTTACTGCCATCAGTTGCTGCACATGCATTGTACACACAGCCATTAAATGGAACAGGTCTCTCAATGTTACGTGTGGTCTGGAATGGGGGGGTGGGGGTAAGTTAATAGGTTGTAATGAACAAAGCATCGTAGCTGTGAGGGACAGCTCGGTGGATAGGATATTGGTATGTAGATAGGCTGGAAAATTGGGCGGGGATCCTGGATTCAGGATTCAATCCTGGACCGGGGAGCGGCGCGGGCTTGGAGGGCCGAAGGGCCTGTTCCTGTGCTGTATTGTTCTTTGTTCTTTGTTCTTTGTGTGCACATTGTCATGGGCCGTTCGCCTGGGTGATGTTCCCTCTCCAGGGGATGTTGTTCCGTGGCATTTGTTGCCACCGTGGTTTCTGCTGCTGTTCCATTTCCATTGTTGGGGACGGGTGGACCTCTGGGAGTGATGAGAATTCTGTACTCTGTGGAACTGACGGCATGGTGGCACAGCGGTTAGCACTGCTGCCTCACAGCGCCAGGGACCCAGGTTCGATTCCCAGCTTTGGGTCACTGTCCGTGCGGAGTTTGGACGTTCTCCCCGTGTCTGCGTGGGTTTCCTCCGGGTGCTCCGGTTTCCTCCCACTGTCCAAAGGCGTGCAGGTTAGGTGGATTGGCCATGCTAAATTGACCCTAGTGTCAGGGGGATTAGCAGGGTAAATGTGTGGGGTTACGGGAATAGGACCTGGGTGGGATTGTGGTCATGCAGACTCGATGGGCCGAATGGCCTCGTTCTGTACTGTAGGGATTCTATGAACTGGTGAGATCCCATCTTCCTGCAGTGAAGAAACAGCTTCTCCTGTAGTGCGTGTACACCAGCAGTTACACCGCTATATTTGATCATTCACATCCACCTCATACCATCGTGGTGACAGTTGCTTTATATGTGTCCCAAGTTGCCATGTGAACTGAGTCCTGTTGAGAGCTTTGATGCTTTGTACTCAGACAGACTCGTCAATGCTCAGTTCTGGGATTGGTTTGGCAGACTCGTCAAAAGGAGATTTGGCTTTCTGCCATTTCACCTTGAATTTTTCACTCAGGCCTGTTGCTATGCCGGGTTTCAGCAGCACTTCTGCTATTGGAAGAATAGTTGAGGTGTGTTGCGACATTAGCCTTTGGGCTGGACTACTTTCCCTCGGTGTCTTTCTCCACTCGAGGTTTGCCTTGTATACATCTGTGCTAGATTTGCTTGATTTCCTCATGATTCCTTTGGGAATTTGCACTGCCACCTCAGCCTTTCCATTCGACTGGGGATCGTGTGGAGACGATGGGTGGAATTTTACAGCCCCTCCTGCCGGCAGGATTTTCCAGCCCCACAGAGTCTTTGATCTGGGGAAAGCTCTGCCAAATGCTTGAATACCATCTTTTACAGATGCACCACAGACAGTATTCTTTCTGGTTGTATCACAGCTTGGTATGGCTCCTGCTCTGCCCAAGACTGTAAGAAACTACAAAAAGTCGTGAATGTAACCCAATCCATCACGCAAACCAGCCTCCCATCCATTGACTCTGTTTACACTTCCTGCTGCCTCGGCAAAGCAGCCAACATAAGTAAGGACCCCACGCACCCCGGACATTCTCTTCTTCTGTCGGGAAAAAGTTACAAAAGTCTGAGGTCACATACCAACCAACATAAAAACAGCTTCTTCTCTGCTGCTGTCAGACTTTTGAATGGACTTACCTTGCATTAAGCTGATCTTTCTCTACAACCTAGCTATGACTGTAACACTACATTCTGCACTCTCTCTTTTCCTTCTCTATGAACAGTATGCTTTGTCTGTATAGCGCGCAAGAAACAATACTTTTCACTGTATGTTAATACATGTGACAATAATAAATCAAATCAAATCAAAATTAAGATGTGACAAAGTCTTCCCGAAAAAAGCTGATGCGGGCTCTTCCTAGCTCTCCAGCCAAGGCCTCCACAAGAGGCTCCCCCACCACCATCTCCGAGTCAGAAGGTGGTGGATTCAAATCCCACTCCAGCGACTGGAGTGCAAACTCTAGGTTGATATCTCATACTGAGGGAGAGCTGCGCTGTCTCCTTGGATGAGATGTTAAGCCGAGGCTCTGTTTGCCCTCTTAAGTGGACACAAAAAACCCTGTGACTATTTCGCTGAGGAGAAACAGAGTTCCTCCGGCACCCTGGCCAATGTTTATCCATCAACTAACATCACTATTTTTTGTTATTCATTCATGGGATATGGGTGTCGCTGACTGGCCAGCATTTATTGCCCATCCTTAGTTGCTCTTGCAAGGCAGTTGAGATTCAACCACATTGCTGTGGATCTGGAGTCACGTGTAGGCCAGACTGGGTAAGGACGGCAGATTTCCTTCCCGAAAGGGTATTAGGGAACCAGATGGGTTTTTCCGACAATCGACAATGGTTTCATGGTCATCAGTAGATTCTTATTTCCAGATATTTTTTATTGAATGCAAATTCCACCATCTGCCGTGGCGGGATTCGAACCTGGGTCCCCAAAACATCAGCGATAATACCACTAGGCCATCGCCTCCCCACTGAAACACAGCTAATTGGGTCACTTTCATTGTGGGAGCTTGCTGTGCACAATGTTTATGGAGGCGGCATTTCAAAGGTTCATCACCATGGCTGTAAAGCATTCGGAATGTCTAGAGGTCATGAAAAGCAAGTCTATATATATGCGAGTCTTTCTGTTATTGCTTATTACCCTGTCAGCAAAGAGTCAGGTCACATCCCACTGATTTAGACTTTATCCCTGTGCTCCGAATTGCAACTAGCTGAAACCTGTCACTGGCAGTGGAGATGATTGGTGCGAATGCATTGCATAAAGTTTTGTACTGTGCAAGCTGGTTTGGGTTGAATAGTCCTCCCCAGTCACAACCACTCAGAGGGATGTCAATGGCGATTGAGAAGCCGTTTACGCATAACGTCACAATGACAGGATTGTGTATGGCTTTACGGTGTCCCACCACACACCGGTGCAACCCATTTCACGTTGTGCATCTCGGCTGCAAGTGACAGGCCCCACTTGATTTGATTTTATTTTATTTCATTTCATTTATTATTGTCACATGTTGATTCCGGAGTTGAGAGGGTTGGCTTATGAGGAGAGACTGAGTAGACTGGGGCTATACTCATTGGAATTCAGAAGAATGAGGGGAGATCTTATAGAAACATATAAGATTGTGAAGGGAATAGATAAGATAGAAGCAGGGAAGTTATTTCCACTGGCGGGTGAAACTAGAACTAGGGGGCATGGCCTCAAGATAAGGGGGAACAGATTTAGGACTGAGTTGAGGAGGAACTTCTTCACACAAATGGTTGTGAATCTGTGGAATTCCCTGCCCAGTGAAGCAGTTGAAGCTACCTCATTGAATGTTTTTAAGGCAAGGATAGATAAATTTTTGAACAGTAAAGGAATTAAGGGTTATGGGGAGCGGGCGGGTAAGTGGAGCTGAGTCCAGGAAAAGATCAGGCATGATCTTATTGAATGGCGGAGCAGGCTCGAGGGGCCAGATGGCCTCCTCCTGCTCCTAGTTCTTATGTTCTTATGTTCTGATGTATTGGGATACAATGAAAAGTATTGTTTCTTGCGCGCTACACAGTAAAGCATACCATTCATACAGAACATAGGGGAGAAGGAAAGCAGAGGGTGCAGAATGTAGCATTGCATTTACAGATAGAGTGTAGAGAAAGATATGCTTAAAATATATGCAGGTCCATTCAAATGTCTGGTGGCAGCAGGGAAGAAGTTATTCTTGAGTTGTTTGGTACTTGATCTTAGACCTTTGTATCTTTTCCCCGAAGGAAGAAGGTGGAAGAGAGAATGTCCAGGGCGTGTGGGGTCCTTAATTATGCTGGCTGTTTCCCTGAGGCAGCGGGAAGTGTAGACAGTCAATTGAGGGAGACTGGTTTGCGTGATGGATTGGGCTACGTTCACAACCCTTTGTAGTTTCTTGCGGTCTTGGGCAGAGCAGGAGCCATACCAAGCTGTGATACATCTGGAAAGGATGCTTTCTATGGTGCATCTATAAAAATTGGTGAGAGTCGTAGCGGACGTGCCGAATTTCCTTAGCCTCCTGAGAAAGTAGAGGCTAGCAATTGTTGCAGTCCAGAGAAGCAGGTTACAGCCTGCATCGGCACGATGTGACCTGAATCCCTGTCAGCTGGTATTGCCTCTAGGGGGAATAGGGGGGGGGGGGGGGGGGGTAGAGTGCTGCTGTGAAACTCAGACAGAGCAAAGAGAACAAAGAATCCTTCTCCACTGAAAATTCAGCTGCTCAGGCTGAGCTCATTTTGATACAACCTGCTAGATTCCTGGCGGTTCCCTGGTATCTCTCACCACACGGCGAGCCTGCCAACACTGACACTGTATCAAGACAAGATCCCGCACCCATCCCACAACTTGGTGCCTTCCAGCAATACTGTGCGCAGATCAAAGGAGCAAGGTGAGACTGCATAGAGTTACCTGTAGACCAGACACAGGCCTTTTGACTTTCCTGTCCATGGCAGCACTCACAGAATCCCTACAGTGCAGACAGAGGCCATTCGACCCATCGAGCCTGCACTGACAGCAATCCCAGCCAGGCCCTATCCCCGTAATCCCATGTATTTACCCTATTAATCCCCCTGACACTAAGAGGCAATTTAGCATGGCTAATCCACCTAACCTGCACATCTTTAATTTGATTTGATTTGATTTGATTTATTATTGTCACACGTGTGAGCATACAGTGAAAAGTATTGTTTCTTGCGCGCTATACAGACAAAGCATACCGTTCATAGAGAAGGAAACGAGAGAGTGCAGAATGTAGTGTTACAGTTATGGCTAGGGTGTAGAGAAAGATCAACATAATGCAAGGTAGGTCCATTCAAAGGTTGACAGCAGTAGGGAAGAAGCTGTTCTTGAGTCGATTGGTACATGACCTCAGACTTTTATATCTTTTTCCTGAAGGAAGAAGGTGGAAGAGAGAATGTCCGGGGTGCGTGGGGTCCTTAATTATGCTGGCTGCCTTGCCAAGGCAGCGGGAAGTGTAGACAGCATCAATGGATGGGAGGCTGGTTTGCGTGATGGATTTGGGCTATATTCACGATCTTTTGTAGTTCCTTGCGACCTTGGGCAGAGCAGGAGCCATACCAAGCTGTGATACAACCAAAAAGAACGCTTTCTATGGTGCATCTGTAAAAGTTGGTGAGAGCCGTAGCTGACATGCCAAATTTCCTTAGTCTTCTGAGAAAGTAGAGGCGTTGGTGGGCTTTCTTAACTTCAGTGTCGGATGGGGGGACCAGGACAGATTGTTGGTGATCTGGACACCTAAAAGCTTGAAGCTCTTGACCCTTTCTACTTCATCCCTATTGATGTAGACAGGGGCATGTTCTCCTTTACGCTTCCTGAAGTTGATGACAATCTCCTTCATTTTGTTGACATTGAGGGAGAGATTATTGTTGCCTCACCAGTTCACCAGATTCTCTATCTCATTCCTGTACTCTGTCTCGTTATTGTTTGAGATCCGACCCACTATGATGGTGTCATCAGCAAACTTGAAAATTGAATTGGAGGGGAATTTGGCCGCACAGTCATAGGTGTATAAGGAGCATAGTAGGGGGCTGAGAACACAGCCCTTGTGGGGCACCGATGTTGAGGATGATCATGGAAGAGATGTTGTTGCCTATCCTTACTGACTGTGGTCTGTGAGTTAGGAAGTTCAGGATCCAGTCACAGAGGGAGGAGCCGAGGCCCAGGCCACAGAGTTTGGAGATGAGTTTCATGGGAATATTGGTGTTGAAGGCTGAGCTGTAGTCAATGAAGCGGAGTCTGACATAGGGGTCTTTGTTATCTAGGTGTTCCAGGGTTGAGTGCAGGGCCAGGGAAATGGCGTCTGCTGTGGAGCTGTTGCAGCGATAGGCAAACTGTAGTGGATCCAGGCAGTCTGGGAGGCAGGAATTGATTTGTGCCATGACTAACCTTTCAAAGCACTTCATAATGATGGATGTCAGAGCCACTGGCCAATAGTCATTAAGGCACGCTGCTTGATTTTCCTTAGGTATCGGGATGATGGTCATCTTCTTAAAGCAGATAGGGACCTCAGATTGTTGTGAAGAGAGGTTGAAGATGTCTGCGAATACCCCCACCAGCTGATCCACGCAGGATCTGAGTGCACGTCCGGGTACCCCATCCTGTGGGAGGAAATTGGAGCATCCGGAGGAAACCCAAGGGGAGAACGTTCAAACTTCACCCAGACAGTCACCCAAGGCTGGAATTGGACCCAGGTCCCTTGCACTGTGAGGCAGCAGTGCTAACTATTGTATTACCGTGCCGTTAACCTCCTGGCATCCTCCATTATCTAACTCCATCAGCATGATCCTCTATTTCCATCTCAGTCAGATACTCACCTATCTTCCCCTTTAATGCATCAACATTATTTGCCTCAACTACTCCCTGTGATAGCGAATCCCATGGTCTCATCTCTCTCTGGAGAAAGATTCTTCTTCTGAATTTCTATCTCTGCTTTGAGTCCTTGGTGGCTTCTTATATCGGTGGCTTTTAAGTTTCTTCTTTGCCACAGGTGGAAACATCGCTTCCTTTATCCACTCTATTAAAACCTGTCTTAATCTTAGAGACAGTCTATCTGGTCACCCCTCAGCCTTCTCCTGATCTAGGCCACTCATATGTTCCTGTTCAGTCTTTTGCATTCTCTCTATTGCCCCTATATTTTTATAATATTACAAACAAAACAGTACACAGTCCCGCAGGTGTGAGCTATGCGAAGTTCTATGCCTATTTGAATGCAAGTTCAACATAACGCTGGTAACAACTCAGGTTATTTGAGAGTAGATTTCTGCTACAAGCTCTTTACACACCTGACAGACAAACACTTGTTTGAGCCTTTTAAGGGACATGGTTGCTACAACAGTATTATGTCATTACGTGTACAGGGAGAGCGTAACGATGGCATCAATAAGCTAATGTCATCGGCCAGTCAGTATCTTGCTAATGTCATCTTATCTGTTACTAATGGGCATACGCTGAGACTTTTTGGGAAGTGAGCAGTTGGATTTGATTTATTTATTATTATTGTCACATGTATTAGTATACAGTGAAAAATATTATTTCTTGCCGCTATACAAACAAAGCATACCATTCACAGAGAAGGAAAGGAGAGGGTGCAGAATGTAGTGTTACAGTCATAGCTAGGGTGTAGAGAAAGATCAACTTACTGCAAGGTAGGTTCATTCAAAAGTCTGACGGCAGCAGGGAAGAAGCTGTTCTTGAGTCGGTTGGTACGTGACCTCAGACGTTTGTATCTTTTTCCCAATGGAAGAAGGTGGAAGAGAGAATGTCCGGGGTCCGTGGGGTCCTTGATCATGCTGGCTATTTTTCTGCTGCATATATGAGGATAGCAGTGGCATAGTGGTATTGTCGCTGGACTAGTAATCCAGAGACGCAGGGCAATGCTCTGGGGGCTCAGGTTTGAATCCCACCACGGCAGATGGTGACATTTTTATTCAATAAAACATCTGGAATTAGAAGTCTAATGATGACTGTGAAAACATTGTTGTAAAAACCCATCTGGCTCATTCATGCCCTTTAGGGAAAGAAATCTATAATCCTTACCTGCTACATGTTACTCCAAATCCGCAGCAATGCGGTTGACTCTTAACTGCCCTCAGGGACGGGCAATCCCATGAACAAATCAAAAAAAGCCCCATTTTATTGGTTTGTCCCATTTGTCTCTTCCTTACTACCGCTTGATTGAAACTTGTCTAAAATTAGCTCTGTCGGGGTGGATTAGCTCAGTTTACTGGATGGCTAGATAGGGTGTAAAATGACACCAAAAGCATGGGTTCAATCCCCATACCAGCTGTGTTAATTCATGGAAGACTGCTCCCTTGTCCCATGCGTGATGTGGTGTGGTGCCCCTCAAGCTATATAACTACTGTCTTGTCTCTAACAGAGAGAGATTCCCATGTGAGCTCTGACTAACTATCTAATGTTCTATGGGGCTATCGGCACAGCACACAGATATGTCACCCTATATACATATGTGAGACTAGACGGCCAGTAACACTGGAGAAGGTAACATTCTATTCCTATTCTTGTGCATATTCCAGCTCAGTATGGACGCACCCTATTGCACTGAGGTTAACAATGAGCAATATAGCACTAATACTGCCCTTGGAGCACCTTGTAAGACACTGACCCTACTGACATGGGTATGATTTGCCTGTAGACCAATTTGATTGATTTCCAACCCTTTGCCCAGATGGCTGTTCTCCAAGTGGGAAATTAGACAGTGAGTAGCTATAGACTATTCAGCCAAGCAAGGTCTAGAAGCCAAGGTGATCCTGTCTATGCTGGCCGTCTATAAGAGTGTCCTGAGGAGGTTTACGAGAATGATCCTGGGAATGAAAAGCTTGAAGTATGAGGAGCGTCTGGGGACTCTGGGTCTGTACTCGATGGAGTTTAGAAGGACGAGAGGGGATCTCATTGAAACTTACAGAATAATGAAAGGCCTGGATAGAGTGGATGTGGGGAAGATGTTTCCATTAGCAGGAGTGGCTGGGATCCGAGGGCACAGCCTCAAAGTAAAGGGACAACACTTTAGAACCGAGATGAGGAGAAATTTCTACAGCCAGAGGAATCTGTGGAATTCATTGCCACAAAGGAGGCCAGATCATTGAGTGCATTTAAGACAGATAGATAGGTTCTTGGGATCAAAGGTTACAGGGAAAAAGCAGGAGAATGGGATTGGGAAACTCATCAGCCATGATTGAATGGCAGAACAGACATGATGGGCCAAATGGCCTAATTCTTCTCCTATATCTTATGGTCTTATGATCCACTTTTCAGTGTTGTTAACAACCAAGGGTGAGGACACTCGCTGATTGTCACCAAAACTCCCCCTCCCCCTACCGAGTGTACATGTACCGATCTGACCCAAAGGCCCATCCTGTCAACTAGCCATTCCACTACGGGAATATCACAGCCAAGACTAATAATGTCTTCGCCCCAGGTTTGCACATGCGCAGTGGTGACAACGAGGACTGGAAACCCTGTGTGATATATTGCGCTGCCAAGCTCAGGGACACTGAAACTAACTGGTTGGGGGTTAAGATGAGCTAACTCAGCAGACTCAGTCTCACACCAAGAAATACTCTCGCCTGCTGATCTGCTCAGGAGCTCCATACGTTCGAAGGCTTTTGCAGATAATTGTTTGTGTTCAATTTGCAATACCGTACTGTGTTCAAATGAGGAGACATTCAAAGGCCTTTCGGCAGAGGGAGGGAATGAGATAGATAAATGAATGTACAACAAACCACAGAAAAGAAGCGAGGGGGAGTTAACTGAAAGCCTTGTAATGTAAAGGATTTCAATAGAGAGAGAGCCGGAGAGTAGTTAAAAACAGAAGGAGATAACCAGCTGGTTGCTGCTTAACACAGCTCCACATTTTTATTATACAGTTAGCAATGGCCTTTAAACATTGACAATCTCAAAGCCCAGCGAGGCGAACATTATGAAAGAACTTCCGGTGTCGGGAAAGTCCATTCGGGGCAATAACTCAGCCTCTGCTTGATTCACTCCACTCCAATCTTCTCACTGTCCTCCTCCATACTTCCTGAGTCCACGATCACGGCTAATTGTTTCATAAGCCGATTTTTACTGCCTGCCTCAGTGGCCTTGCCTCGTAGCCTCTTCCATCACTCCTTGCACAAAATGAAGATTACACGCTGCGGTGGATGTTTTCTTTGGCTGTTGGCGAGGCGATCACCAGGAAGCAGCGAGCAGCATCTATTAAAGTAATTTCTAATGTGAGGATTTACACACTACCCAGTTGGAGTTCTGTCGTGCTGCAGGCAGAGCACTAGGCTACAATCAAACTGCCTTGGCACGAGGAGCTGATGCCTTTCTTCATATTTCAATCATAGAATCCCTACGGTGCAGAAGGAGGCCATTCAGCCCATCGAGTCTGCACCGACCACAATCCCACCCAGGCCCTATCCCCATAACTCCACATATTTACCCTACTAATCACCCTGACGCTAGGGTCAATTTAGCACAGCCAGTCAACCTAACTCACACATCTTTGGACTGTGGGAGGAAACATATTCTTCTGTTTTTCATCAGTGGTTTTGTAAACAGTGGTAACTGGTCCTTCAGGGAGGATGCACTCAGTTAGTTAATCACAGTGGTTAGCACTGCTGCCTCACAGCACCAGGTTAAAGTCCAACAGGTTTATTTGGTAGCAAATACCATAAGCTTTCGGAGCACTGCTCCTTCGTCAGATGGAGTGGAATCACTGTGTTCACCCCAGTCCAACGCCGGCATCTCCACATTGCTGCCTCACAGCGCCAGGGACCCGGGTTCGATTCCTGGCTTGGGTCACTGTCTGTGCGGAGTCTGCACGTTCCCCTCGTGTCTGCATGGGTTTCCTCCGGGTGCTCCAGTTTCCTCCCACAGTCCGAAAGACGTGCTGGTCAGGGTGCATTGACCGTGCTAAATTCTCCCTCAGTGTACCCGAACAGGTGCCGGAGTGTGGCAACTAGGGGATTTTCACAGTGACGTCATTGCAGTGTTAAGGTAAGCCTACTTGTGACGCAATAAGTAGACTTTAAAACTTTAAACTTGTTCACGTGCGTTATAATAATCCCTGTGGTTTGCTCTTAAACTCCTGAAACATCTGTCTCCCTCACGGATAATTGGTGCTTCCAGTGATGGATTAACTGCTGCTGTCCAATAATTGTGCACAGATCTAAGTGCACTGCCATTGGGACTCATTCCCTCGATCCGAGGCCTTCAGTAATCCAGACCGGATTAGCGCTCTGTCTGCGTTCCCCCGGCCCACCCCCCGGCCCATGGGAGTTTAAAAGAGTCTGCGAGCACAGGCGGCACAGTAGCACAGTGGTTAGCACTGCTGCTTCACAGCTCCAGGGACCTGGGTTCGATTCCTGGCTTGGGTCACTGTCTGTGCGGAGTTTGCACATTCTCCTCGCGTCTGCGTGGGTTTCCTCCGGGTGCTCTGGTTTCCTCCCACAGTCCAAAGATGTGCGGGGTTCGGTTGATTGGCCGTGCTAAAATTGCCCCTTAGTGTCCTGAGATGCGTAGGTTAGAGGGATTAGTGGGTAAATATATGGGGGTACGGCCTGGGTGGGATTGTGGTCAGTGCAGACTCGATGGGCCAAATGGCCTCTTTCTGTACTGTAGGGTTTCTATGATTCTATGAGCCCCCCCAACCACCAATCCCCCACCCCCCACTCCACGGGAGATTAAAAGATTGGGGTTATTTTGTTCAGATGCATTATCTTCACACGGGGGTGGTGGAAGTAACTCAACCGTTCCTTTGTTAAGCGGCTTGCTTGGGTCCGCAAATCCTGACATTCTTTAGGCTGCTACAGAGCAGTGAGCCTTGGAGAAAGTTCCGGCAAGTAAGAAGCCATCATTCCCCAACATGGTTCTGTAGACATGTCAAAATCTGGAGAAGGCTTGAAATGTATTGGTTAAGATCCTCGGTGAGAGCCCCAAGTTGCTGTTCAGATCCGATCAGGGACCAATAACACTTTGTTCAAACTAAACAAAGACCAGAATTTTACCTTCCCCCGCCGATGGGTTTTTAGGTGATGGTGAGGTCCGGGGGCGGGTGAAATTGAAGGGTTAGGATTCTTTCTGGGTTCCAGCTCCTCCTGCAACCCCCCCACCCCCCTCCCCCCATTCACTGCCCAACCCCCACCCCCCTGATGACCACACAGTGATTTTATGTTGGGGCAGGCCAGGCCTCAGATGGGATGCCCACCTACGCCCCAACTAAATCCCGAAGGGGCCAATTCCTACCCAGTCTCTATCTTGAGGCTGGTGGGAGGATTGAACATCCATGGGAGAAGTCCAAAGAAGAGCAAAGTTACATCTCAGGCAGGGAGGAGTGGGGGGGGGGGGACACCTTCAGCAGAAGCCCCTTTCTGAAGTCAGTTCCCCCACCCCCCCCCCACTCCCCTTTAAGATCAGATGGCCTCTGGACCTCCCTCACACCACCTCGGCTCCCCTCACAACGTTGCCCTCTCCCCCGAAACCTCAATAACCCTTTCACTTAATAGACATCCTCCAGGCCCCCTGCCTGCCCAAGGACCCTTTGAACTTCCCTATGCCTTGGTGCCCGGACGTAGGGTTTGATGTCCTCCCGCGTTCCTCCTTCTGTCCACTGAAGCACCTTCACTGCAGGGACAGGCCAATCAGCTCTCTGAGGCAGGACTTCCTCCCAAGTGAGCTTTGGAGTCCTTCCTGCAGCCACTTAAAAGCGTGAAATGGCTGCGGGAGTCTCAGCCTGTGCTGAGATGGCAGGAAGCAAGACCCTACCATTCGAAAAACCCAGGCTAAAGTTTGAGATTCAAGATACTTCTTAGTGAGTAAAGCCATAAAATTTCATGGATTTTGAACAACAAAAATTAACCTGACTGTACGAGGCCAGAGAGATAAAACAATTTACTACATCAGTCTTATTCTCTAACATTCAAAGTTAACATGGGCAACATGTGAGTTAACAGACAAATCATTGTCAAACATATCACACTGCACAATAAATGACAGGTGCAACCTGGAGAGAGCCCATGGATTTCTAGGAAGATTCCTCCCACCCTGGGCAAATTATCCCATTCTGAGTGGGCGGCATGGTGGTACAGTGGTTAGCACTGCTGCTTCACAACACCAGGGACCCGGGTTCAATTCCGGCTTCAGGTCTCTGTCTGGGTGGACTTTGCACATTCTCCCCATGTCGGTGTGGGTTTCTTCTGGTTGCTCCAATTTCCTCCCGCAGTCCAAAGATATGTGGGTTAGGCTGATTGGCCGTGCTAACTTGCCCCTTAGTGTCAGGGAGATTAGAAATCATCATAGAAACCCTACAGTGCAGAAGGAGGCCATTCGGCCCATCGAGTCTGCACCGACCACAATCCCACCCAGGCCCTACCCCCCACATATTTACCCGCTAATCCCTCTAACCTACGCATCTCAGGGGCAATTTTAACCTGGCCAATCAACCTAACCCGCACATCTTTGGACTGTGGGAGGAAACCGGAGCACCCGGAGGAAACCCACGCAAACACGAGGAGAATGTGCAAACTCCACACAGACAGTGACCCGAGCTGGGAATCGAACCCGGGACCCTGGAGCTGTGAAGCAGCAGTGCCGGGTAAATACGTGGGATCACGGGGATTGGGCCTGGGTGGGATTGTTGTCAGTGTACGCACTATGAGCTGAATGGTCTCCTTCTGCACAGTGAATCCTAATTGGTCACCCAGGCCAGGGGAACTCCACCCCCCCCCCCCCCCCCCCCCCCGCCCCCCACCTCAGCTGTGTTGCCCTTAAAGGGACAGTCACCACATTAATCTTTTTCAAAGTAACAATATTTGAAGTCGAACTCAGGCTTGCTAGGTACCGTCAGATTAAGACTAAGGAGACAGGTTTCACTCCATCAGATGGAATTTTTAAATAAAAGTAGTCTGCAGTTCTCAATCGCCCACAAAGTAAGAATATACGCACTTGTGCAAAGATCTGGCCTTGATGAATAGCTACGTTACAGTACATTTCTCCCAGTAACCACTATGGACCAGCATAAATCAAACGCAACCCAGATAAAAAGCAATCTCAATCTTGCTGTGTGTCCAGAGGGTTTCAGTCCAATCTGGACTCGACCAGTCTCTACACAACCTGTAGTGTATTTGTTGAATGGTGCGTGAATGGGTGGAAGGAGCCAGCGTGTTAAAAAACATGCCTTACTGATCTGCAACAGCAAAGTGACAGGCAGTCAGTCACACCGAACACACATCCTTATAAGGATAACCTTATAATGAAGTGGAACTTGGCTCAAGCTGCTTTTAAAACTTAAATCTCCCATCCCTAAATGTACTGCTTTATAGGACAATACTGGGGCAACATCCCTCCAGTACTAGTGATCATCTACTTCTGGGTCAGCAATTGAGAACACTCTCTCAGTCAAAACGCTGTGCGTTCAAATGCCACTCCACAGACCTGAAAGGTGGCACAGTGGTTAGCACCGCTGCCTCACAGCCCCAGCGACCCAAGTTCAATTCCGGCCTGGGGTGACTGTCTGTGTGGAGTTTGCACGTTCTCCCCGTGTCTGCGTGCATTTCCTCCACATGCTCTGGTTTCCTCCCACAGGTAGTCATGATGTGGAGATGCCGGCGTTGGACTGGGGTAAACACAGTAAGAAGTTTAACAACACCAGGACCAGGCAAGACTGTTCTCTTCCTGTTGGGGAGCACTTCAGAAGTCACGGGCATTCGGCCTCTGATATTGGGGTAAGCGTTCTCCAAGGCGGCCTTCATGACACACGACGGCGCAGAGTCGCTGAGCAGAAACTGATAGCCAAGCTCCGCACACATGAGGACGGCCTCAACCGGGATATTGGGTTCATGTCACACTATTTGTAACCCCCACAGCCTGCCTGGACCTGCAGAGTTTCACTGGCTGTCTTGTCTGGAGACAATACACATCTTTTTAGCCTGTCTTGATGCTCTCTCCACTCACGTTGTTTGTATCCTAAAGACTTGATTAGCTGTAGGTATTCGCATTCCAACCATTATTCATGTAAATTGAGTCTGTGTCTTTATATGCCCTGTTTGTGAACAGAATTCCCACTCACCTGAAGAAGGGGCTTGGAGCTCCGAAAGCTTGTGTGGCTTTTGCTACCAAATAAACCTGTTGGACTTTAACCTGGTGTTGTTAAACCTCTTACTGTGTTCCTCCCACAGTCCAAAGATGTGCAGGTTAGGTGGATTGGCCTTGCTAAACTCACCCTTAGTGTCCACAAATCTGCAGGTTAGGGAGATTGGCCAAGGTAAATTGCCCTTTAGTGTTCTAAGATGTGCAAGTTAGGTGGATTGGCCATGCTAAATTGCCCCTTTGTGTCAACAGATGCGTTGGTTAGGTGGATTGGCCATGCTAAATTGACCCTTTGTGTCAACAGATGCGTTGGTTAGGTGGATTGGCCATGCTAAATTGACCCTTAGTGTCCAAAGATGTGCAGGTTAGGTGGATGGGCCATGCTAAATTGCCCCTTAGTGTCCAAGATGTGGAGGTTACATGGATTGGCCATGGTAAATTGCCCCTTAGTGTCCAAAGATGTGAAGGTTAGGTGGATTGGCCATAGTAAATTGTAGGTTAGGGGGATCAGCAGGGTAAATACATGGGGTTACAGGGACAGGGCCTGGGAAAGATACTCTGTCAGAGAGTTGCTGCAGACCCAATGGGCCAAATGGCCTCCTTCTGCACAGTAGGGATCGATGATTCTATGAAAGCATCCAGCATGGCACTCGAGCACAGCATCGTGGGAGTGCTGCACTGCCAGCGCTGCTGTCTGTGCTGAGGCATTAAACCGGGGCCCTGTCTGTTCTCAGGTAAAAACCCCACATCACTATTTCAAAGAAGTGCAGGGGAGCAGCCCCAAGTGTGCCGCCAATATTCATTCCCCAATCAAAACATAAAAACAAGATGATCTGCTTATTATCGCCTTGCGGTCTGTGGGATCGTGCTGTGCTCAAAATGGCTACTGCCTTCCCTACATTTCATCAGCGGCCACACCTCCCAGGTTCTTCATTACCTATAAAGTCCTTTGAGATATCCTGGAGTTATGAAAGGACTATGCAGACACAAGTCCTGAGTAAGAATGGTGCGTATTGGTCTATAGTCTAACTGTCAGTGTGACCAAGCATACCTGACATCCTCTTTATGTACTATCCAGTTTGAGACACTATACAGACAGTGCCTGCAGCCCAACTGAAGTACCTCATTGCTGCTGAGATTAAGAACAACTCACTCAGCACAGATTAGGCAGGGACATTTTGTTTAGTGCCGCTCTGTGTTATATTTACTGTGACAGGTGTGTTTCACAGCATAGTTTCTCATCGTGGACATTATTGACCAGTCCTGTAAGTGGACCCACTCTCCTGAAGTTCTGGAGTTCACCCCTTACTGCCCAATATCGTGATAAATGATGGAGTGGCCAGGGATCAGGACGGAGGTCCTTCACTCCATACAGCAGCTGTTGGAGCCCCTCACAGGCACAGGCCTCTCTTGAGGGTTGGCAGACTGGATGAGCAACCCACTGTACTTCAAGCTAAGAAATGGTTTCATTCACAGGAGACAGATGAGTAGACAGCATCTATCTTAGCAGAGAATGAACTTAAGTTTCCTCACATCTCTGAACCTTCGAAAAACAAAACAGAAAATACTTAACTCGCTTTACTTGTAAACATTGATCCCAAATTCAGAAGCATTCTCCCAGTTTTAAGTTTATCTATCAGTGTCACAAGTAGGCTTACATTAACACAGCAATGAAGTTGCTGTGAAAATCCCCGAGTCACCACACTCCGGCGCCTGTTCGGGTACACTAAGGGAGAATTTAGCATGGCCCACTGCACCTGCCAGCACGTCTTTCAGACTGTGGGAAGAAACTGGAGCAACCAGAAGACGCAGACTCAGGGGAAGAACCCAAGCTGGGAATTGAACCCAGGTCCCTGGTGCCATAGAATAGATTATCATAGAATCCTTACAGTGCAGAAGGAGGCCATTCGGCCCATCAAGTCTACACCGACCACAATCCCACCTAGGTTCTATTCCCATGACACTACTTATTTACCTTACTAATCCCCCTGACACTAATGGGCAATTTAGCATGGCCAATCAACCTAACCCGCACATCTTTGGACTGTGGGAGGAAACCGGAGCACCCGGAGGAAACCCACGCAGACACGAGGAGAACGTGCAGACTCCGCACAGACAGTGACCCGAGCTGGGAATCGAACCTGGATCCCTGCTGCTATGAGGCAGCAGTGCTAACCACTGTGCCACCGAGCTGCCCCAGGTAAGTAGGTTAAGGATTTTAAATGCAAGCAACCTGACCACAAATTCCACCTATCAGGCCCCCATTGTGTTAACCCTTTACATGCTGAATCCGTCCGTACCAGAGAGTCCAATGTTAAAAATAAACATCCAACAACAGGGAAAAAAAAACAATCCAAGGGAGCCCGGGGCGTATAGACACATATTAGTTTTGCATTTCGGGGATTTGCATGTTTACTAATCTGTGAAGAATGCGGCTGTTGTTGTTTCAAACCATCGACTGCTGAGGAACAATTGATTGGACAACGCAATGTCGCCCACCACGCATCCACCCACAATCTTACAGCGATTGGTCTCACCCTCCCACATTGCAGCTCCCATTGTAAAAGTGACACGATTCCAAAAGCAGCAAGATAAACTAATTTGCTGGATGGGCTTTATCCGGCAGCCTCACTTCCCCTCCAGAGGATTTCTATTTAATCCTTCAGCTTTGGCAAGAACAAATGATTTCTTGCACGACGTGACATAGGTTTGTGGGACGGTCGGGTTGGGCGGAATCGCAGCTTTCTGAGGGGCGCAGGGGGTCTGGGGCTGTCGCACAATGGGGAGAGAGCGCAGTTAACTATGTCAGCAATCACTTGAGTGGAAAGCAATTCAATAAAGCAGCAGCGTCCAAATACTAACTGCGCGTTAGACCGGTGGTAGCCATGATGTGGAGATGCCGGCAATGGACTGGGGTGAACACAAGTTAGAAATCTCACAACACCAGGTTATAGTTAAATTTTTTTTTTGGAATCACGAGCTTTCGGAGCACTGCTCCTTCCTCAGGTGAGTCCTCACTGCCATGATGAAGGAGCAGCGCTCTGAAAGCTCGTGATTCCAAATGAACCTGTTGGACTTTAACCTGGTGTTGTGAGACTTCTTACTTGTGCATAAGACCTTCGTCCTCCTGTGTCGCTGTTCCTTCAGTGGCGGCGGCAAGCAGCTTCTGCCACCCCGAATCAAACTCCATCGTGATATTGGTTATTTAATGGGGTTTTTTAAATTCATGTCTTTTTATTCATTCGTGGGACATGGGCGTCGCTGGCTGGCCAGCATTTATTGCCCATAGGTGCCCATTGTTATAGGTAGGCCTAAAAGGTAGGGATATGTTCGGCACAACTTGTGGGGCCGAAGGGCCTGTTTTGTGCTGTAGTTTTCTATGTTTCTATCCTGAGTTTCCCTTGAGAAGGTGGTGGTGAGCTGCCTTCTTGAATCGCTGCAGTCCACGTTCTGTGGGTTGACCCACAATGCCGTTAGGGAGGGAATCCCAGGATTTTGACCCAGCAACTGTGAAGGAACGGCGATATATTTCCAAGTCAAAAGATTTGACACGGCACAACACTGGCAACAGATCCACTCTGTTTGCCACACTGTGATTCAGTATCAATATTTATGGTGAGTTATATAGAAATGCTATTTAATTCTTAGCTGTTGCCCTGTGCAATCAGCAGCTTACTTTGGATGTAGTGGGGTCCTACAGCACAGAAACAGATCATTCGGCCCAGCTGGCCTGTACTGGTGTTGATGCTTCATCGTTATTCCCTCCACCTTACTGTAGCTGTGTGCTTATCGAACTTTCCTTAAACTGGCCCCCCTCACCTGGAATGCACGCCCTGCCAACATCTGTCCAAGCTCCACCGGTAAGTGGGTCTTTGACTTTATTGGCAGAAAACTGGTGACGTGCAGACGTCAATTGGCCAAAGCTTCTAAATTGGCAGTCGGCATTTTTCTGAGGGGTTATGTAAGAAAACACGGGAGCTAATGTAGACACTGCCACCTCACAGGGCCGATGGAGCCTCGGTTTGAGAACTAGGAGCAGGAATAGACAATTCATTCGCGCCTGCTCCTCCATTCAATATGATTATGACTGATCTCATCTCAGCCCCATCTCCACCTTCCTTTCCCATAACCCTTCATTCCGCTACTAATTAAAAACCTATCTATCTCCTCTGTAAGTTCGTTTAGTGTTCCGGCCTCTGCGGTACAGAATTCCACAGATTCATGACCCTTTGAATGAAGTAATTCCTCCGCATTTCCATTATACATCTGCAAAAGTTCTCAAGTTGCCCCTCAGTGCCCAAAGATGTGTAGGTTAGTTGGATTAGCCGTGGTAAATGCACAGGGTTACGAGGATAGGGTGGAAGGGAGGGCCTGGGTGGGATGGTCTTTTGGAGAGTCAGCGCAGACTTGATGGGCTGAATGGCCTCTTTCTAATTCTATGATTCTAACATTTCAATCCATTAGCCCAGTATTGCATATTTTCAGAATTAACAAACCTATGATTCATAAAACAAAGGAAGTTTGCATCATCTTTCCTTTGTGCATTATTGCTGCTACAAATTTTAAATTGAATAAAAGTTTAATGCCTTTCTAGGCAGGCGATTGGAACCTCTCGTGAAGGTTTACAGCAACCACGGTTAAGGTAAACAGTCATTAAAATGACTAATTTCATCCTGTCAGAAAGAGAGACATTGGGAAAGCTACTTGGCCAGAAGGAAGAAAGGGAAAAGCAGAGTTCACATGCATCACCAAAGAAAGACAAAGAACAAGAGGCAGAAAGAAAGAGCAGATGCTTTTGGATGAGGTGTTAACCTAAGGCCCTGTCTGCCTTGTCAGGTGGACATCAATGATCCCACTCTTTTGAAGAAGATCAGGGGAGTTCTCCCTGGGGTCCTGCTCAATATTTATTCCTCAATTCACGTTCCTGAAGAACAGATTATCCAGTCATTTATTCCAGTGCTATCTATGGTAAGGTGCCGTAAGGAAAAAAATAGGAAAGACTCGCATTTATATAGCATCTTACGCATCCTTTGGGTGTCTCAAAGCACCTTACAGGCAATGAAGCACTTTCTGAACAGTATTCACTGCTGTAATAGGAAACATGGAAGCTAAGATGCAGACAGCACATTCCCACAAACAGCAAGGTGATAATAACCAGATAATCTGTTCATTATGATGTTGATTGAAGGCACGGTGGCCCAGTGGTTAGCATTGCTGCCTCACAGCGCCAGGGACCCGGGTTCAATTCCTGCCTTGGGTCACTGTCTGTGTGGAGTCTGCATGTTCTCTCTTATCTACATGGGTTTCCTCCAGGTTCTCCGGTTTCCTCCTACACTCCAAAGATGTGTGGGTTAGGTGGATTGGCCATGCTAAATTGCCCCTTAATGTCAGGGGGATTAACAAGGTAAATAGGTGTGGTTCCGTGTATAGGGCCTGGGTGGGATTGTTGTCAGTGCCGGCTCAGTGGGCCGAATGGCCTCCTTCTGCACTGTAGGGATTCTATGAGAAATACTGGCTGACCTGACTTTGGCTGAATAGTGCCACAGGATATTTTACGTCCACCTCCGCAGTTAGATAGACCCTCAGTTGAGTGTCTCAGCCAAAAGACAGCACCTCCAACAGTGCAGCACTGCCTCAGTATTGCGGTGGAGGATCAACATTGGTTTGTGAGAAAAACCCTGAAGTGGGACTTGAACCCAGAACCTCTGGTTCAGAGGGAAGAGTGCAACCAACTGAGACACAGCTGACACGTAATGCTTTTAGCTCTCATGCTTTCCTATATAGCACAGTAAGAAGTCTCACAACACCAGGATAAAGTCCAACAGGTTTATTTGGGATCACGAGCTTTCAGAGCGCTGCTCCTTCATCAAGTGATCGCCTGATGAAGGGGCAGCGCTCCGAAAGCTCGTGATCCCAAATAAACCTGTTGGGCTTTATCCTGGTGTTGTGAGACCTCTTACTGTGCCCACCCCAGTCCGATGCCGGCACCTCCACATCATTCTTATATCGTGCCTCAGGATGTCACCGTTTGCCAATTTCAAAGCCTTGGCTGATTGGTGTCCGCGGCTTGCCCGTTTTATGCAGATAAGGCCGGAGGCCCAACTACCAGTCAGCCTCAGGCCAACCAGTAAGGGCGTGCATTCCAGACAAGATGGCCGCTTTGTACCCAACTTCCTCCGTTTCCCCGGATTCGTCCCCTCAGCTCCAGTGAACGTTCAGAGAAAAAAAATCATCAACAATTCATTCTGCTGGTTATTTATTCTTCAACATCCCAGATCCCTAACCATTTCTGATTTATTTCACTGAATTGTGGTTATCTGTCATAGCCAGAGGCGTGCTGCAACAGTATGTAAATAAGCAAGCCAATGCAAACCATGGCAAGACAAACAAATTGTGATAGGCAGCGTGTCCTGTTTCGCCCAGTTAAGTTTCAATGGGTTATTCAGAACTCTATGTCTATGTATTAATGGAATGAAAGGTAAAATGTATAAGCAGCACGAAAAACATTATCAAATCGACCAATACCTGGGAGGAATTAAATCCCTCTAATTATGAACGAGTTCAAATCATTTCATGAATCAATATTAAGACGTTTGAACAATGTTAGCAGAGATCTCTGTCCTAGGGTTTGATTTGTACTTAGAGACCACCTGAGGATATCTTTCATCTGATTTTTAACACGCGGTGAATTTTAATGAGCTGGTTTTATTCAGATTGGGGTTCGGGTGTTTGGGCTGCAGGCAACTCTGGCTGTTGCTGCGTGCCGTACCCCTGGGTGGTCATGCAAATGTGACGGTGATCAGGGTATCAGAGACGTGCTGCAACAGTATGTAAATAAGAGGCTTTGCCGCAAGGTTCAAGTGTAACTGCAATGCTACATTCTGCACCCTCTCCTTTCCTTCTCCCCTATGTACTCTATGAACGGTATGTTTTGTCTGTATAGCGCACAAGAAACAATGGCCGAGATTCTCCCAAAACAAATTCTAAGTTCCCAACGTGTGGGGAAATGGGAGTAAATCCCGCTAGTTTTTTAGTGTGATTTCCAGAATTAATCTCGGCGACTCTCACATGATTGACTCTGGAAATCTGTGGGCGGGGCTTTTCCCATTGGAGAGGCGGGCAGCATAGCGCAGAGCGGGCCGCTGTGCACGCGCCGATCTGTCAGTGCCAGCCTGATCGTTGGCCAGCCCTGCAACCCCGCATTGCTGCCCCTCTGACCCCCCCTGATCGCAGGCCTCCCAGACCTCCCCAGGCCAGCCCCGATGTCCACCCCGCCCGACCCCAGCCAGCCCCGATCTCACCGCACCCCCCCCAACAGTTCTGATCTGCCCCCCAACCCCAGCAGTCCTGACCCCTCTCCCTGACCATTCCGGCCCTCCCCGACAGCCCCAACAGCCTCAACACCCGGATGGCCAGGCCCGATCGCCCTCTTCCCTCCCTCTGCCACCAATCCTCCTGCAGAGTGGCAGCTTGTCCCATCACCCCCACCAATCACCCCCCCCCCCCGCCCCCCTATAGGCCCCCGCCTCCTTCTCTGGTGGGCAGTGTCAGGGTGCCAGGCTGGTACTGCCAGGCTGTCACTGCCCAAGGGGCACCCATCTTACCCCTGACCTCCTGTGGGGGGCCTCAAGGGCCTTTCTTCCCTCCAGTGGGGTCGGCCACCCGTTAATGGGGGGCAGGAGTAAACTCCGCTGGAATGAACCACTCCCGGCGGGGGGGGGTTGCGGGTAGATGCTAGCTGGCCAAGAGACTTCAGTCCCAGGCCTGCTAATTCAAATTTAAATATTTAAATCAGACCCGCAACCAATTTCCGGCTTGAGGAGGCGCACAGAGGCTGTGACGCCCAATGGGAAGCCTGCGAATGATCCCCGCTGACGTCCCCCGGCCCGCTGAGCCAGTAGAGCAGCGCGGCGGGCTGGGAGAATCGCCCCCAATACATTCCACTGTATCCCAATACACGTGACAATGATAACTCAAATCAAATCTAATATACTGCTGATCAGTGAAGGATCTCACCGCAGCCAGTGTAGTGTCCGGACGGAATAAAGTTAACAGCGTCTCATCAGCAGCAACACGCTGACAGGTTATTTGTAAAACGTTTTGTGAGATCAGTGCAAAATGCAAAGCTTGTTTCTGAATATGTATGATGTGGAGATGCCGGCGTTGGACTGGGGTAAACACAGTAAGAAGTCTCACAACACCAGGTTAAAGTCCAACAGGTTTATTTGGTAGCAAAATCCACTAGCTTTCGGAGCGCTGCTCCTTCGTCAGGTGAGTGGGAATTCTGTTCACAAACAGGGCATATAAAGACACAAACTCAATTTACAAAATAATGGTTGGAATGCAAGTCTTTACAGGTAACCAAGTCTTAAAGGTACAGACAATGTGAGTGGAGAGAGCGTTAAGCACAGGTTAAAGAGATGTGTATTGTCTCCAGACAGGACAGTTAGTGAGATTTTGCAAGCCCAGGCAAGTCATTATGGGGGTCACAGATAGTCTGACATGAACCCAAGATCCCTTGGGCTTGCAAAATCTCACTAACTGTCCTGTCTGGAGACAATACACATCTCTCTAACCTGTGCTTAACGCTCTCTCCACTCACATTGTCTGTACCTTTAAGACTTTGTTACCTGTAAAGACTCGCATTCCAACTATTATTTTGTAAATTGAGTTTGTGTCTTTATGTGCCCTGTTTGTGAACAGAACTCCCACTCACCTGACGAAGGGGCAGCGCTCCGAAAGCTAGTGGATTTTGCTGCCAAATAAACCTGTTGGACTTTAACCTGGTGTTGTGAGACTTCTTACTCTGAAGATGTAAGCAGTGCTCGTTAAAGAAGTAAGTTGCTGCTTGATTGCCTCAGCATTTTTGTTTTTTGGAAAGGAGAAATTATGCAACACAAGAACAAACACACAAGTCCCGATAGTGTGGGACAGTCATCAGCACATTCTGCCCACCATAAGATGCTCATTTACAGCAGGGCCCTGTTGCTGGACACAAAACAAACGCATCTTACTTTGACCGATACACTTGTCGGAATTCTACCGCCTCACCCGCCACGGAATCGGAGCGGGCGAGGGGCGGACAACGCTAATGTCCGTTGACCTCGGGTGGGGTTTTCCGGTCTCGCTTGAGCAAGGCTGTAAATCCCGCCCGCTGATTCTGGGAGCCGACTTCACGGGTCAGAAATTTGGACTTGCATTTATGCTTCGGGCGCGACAAGCTGCTTTGCACCTCCAAACCGGCAGCCGCAGCGCGCCCGCACAGGACTCCAGGGTGAATTGTGCAAGATGCCGTTTTGCTAAGGGTGTTAGCGCCAATGCGGGGAATGGGGACTGAAAGTACAAAGAGCTGACAGATCCTAATATTAGGCAGTGTGTAACACTGAGTTGATGCCAGCCTGGAGCTCAGTGCATCAGCTACTCTTCCCCCCGTGAAGCCTCACATGGTTGAACACATGCCCCTCCACCCATCTCCATCAGTGCTTGTAAAGGGATCATCAACTACTTGCAGGCTAGTTGCTGGCTGACTTCCTCTCGCTGTTGCTCTGTATCTACCAGGGTTTGGTACTTTTTATAGTTACTTATAGTTGTGAAAGTCTACAGGGAGTGGTGTGATGGATGCTGTTGTCTTCACACCTTTGTAATTGCCTTTATAAAGGACTGGAACAATCTTCCACAAACCTTAATCTCTATATCCTCTTGGATTCATTTCAGCAAAATCTGTTGAATATTTTAAATTCACGTAAACATCGACAGTAGTCATGGGCACCCTCCCAGGAAAACTCCCTGGTGGAAGACTACAGAGAGAATCCTTACCATGTAACAATTGTTTATGTTTAAGACACTAGTTATAGGCCTAAGTTTCTCACTTTCAAACTGAATGTGAAATTCCTTCACGTTATGATCACTCTTGCCTAGATTATCCTTTGGTGTGAGGTCATTAATCAATTTCGTCTCATTTCACTTTACAAAGTCCTCAATAACCTGTTCTCTGGTTGGTTGCAGAATGTATTCTTCCAAGAACTGCCCCGAATGCTCGAGCCCTAACCCTAACCCTAACTCTATGAACTCATCCTCCAGGTTACATTTGCTAATTTAATTCCAATCTATATGAAGATTGAAATCGCCCACGATTTTCGTCGTACCTTTCAACAAGGCCCCATTATTTCCTAATTTACATTCTGTCCTACAGTGTAGATACTGTCAGGGAGCCCATAAACCACTCCCAGAAAAGAAGTCAGAATGCAAATCTCGACAGCCAGCCAGGTCTTATGAACACCGCTCGACAATCACCAGGCAAGACTGTTCTCTTCCTGTGGGGGAGAACTTCAGCAGTCACGGGCATTCAGCCTTGGATCTTCAGGTAAGCATTCTCCAAGGCGGCCTTCACGACACACGACAGCGCAGAGTCGCTGAGCAGAAACTGATAGCCAAGTTCCGCACACATGAGGACGGCCTAAACCGGGATGTTGGATTTATGTCACATTATCAGTAACCCCCACAGCTTTCCCCCTGATCTTGCAGAATCTCACTAGCTGTTCTGTCTGGAGACAATACACATCTCTTTAACCTGTGTTGAATGTTCCCTCCACCCACATTATCTGTACCTTTAAGACCTGGCTGGATGTAGAGATTTGCATTCTAATTAGTATTCTGTAACTTGATTTCTGTGTCTGTGCACTGTTGGAGAACAGATATCCACTCCATCTGACGAAGGGGCAGCGCTCCGAAAGCTTATGGTATTTGCTACCAAATAAACCTGTTGGACTTTAACCTGGTGTTGTGAGACTTCTTATTTGTTGAACACAGTAAGAAGTCTCACAACACCAGGTTAAAGTCCAACAGGTTTATTTGGTAGCACAAGCCACTAGCTTTCGGAGCGCCGCTCCTTCATCAGGTGAGTGGGATTTCCCACTCACCTGATGAATGGCTTATTTGCCACTCACCTGATGATGGCTTATTTGTTGACACACTCTTGTGTTTAAGCTCTGTCACACTCTGGTTATTATTCCTACCCTGTAACATTGCCTTGTCCTTTCTGTTTAACTTTTCGCATCCCCCTACCCTCACATGAACCTTCCCTTCTTTCCACAGTATTGGTGCCAATATCCCATGAGTGGAAATCCATTCCTCCCAAATCAATCTTTCAGCCAAACATTCAACACTCTAATCTTATTTACCTTTTGTCAATTTTTTCATGGTTCAGGTAGAGATCCAGAGATTGTGGTTCTGCGCTCTAATTTAGTCTCTAACTGCACATACAGAGGCTTTTTCTTATTCCTACTTCTGACACTCACCAATTTTTACAGATAAATCATAGAAAGCATTTTTTCCTGATGTATCACAGCTTGGTATGGTTCCTGCACTACCCAAGACCGCAAGAAACTACAAAGGGTTGTGAACGTAGTCCAATCCATCACACAAACCAGCCATTGACTCTGTCTACACTTCCCGCTGCCTTGGAAAAGCAGCCAGCATAATCAAGGACCCCATGCACCCCGGACATTCTCTCTTCCATCTTCTTGGGGCGGCACGGTAGCACAGTGGTTAGCACTGCTGCTTCACAGCTCCAGGGACCTGGGTTCGATTCCCGGCTTGGGTCACTGTCTGTGTGGAGTTTGCACATTCTCCTCGTGTCTGCGTGGGTTTTCTCTGGCTGTTCCGGTTTCCTCCCACAGTCCAAAGATGTGCAGGTTAGGTTGATTGGCCATGCTAAAATTGCCCCTTAGTGTCCTGGGATGCGTAGATTAGAGGGATCAGCAGGTGGGATATGGGGGTGGGGCATGGGTGGGATTGTGGTCGGTGCAGACCCGATGGGCCGAATGGCCGCTTTCTGTACTGTAGGGTTTCTATGATTTCTATGATTTCTTCTGTCAGGAAAAAGATACAAAAATCTGAGGTCACGTACCAACCAACACAAGAACAGCTTCTTCCCTGCTGCCATCAGACTTTTGAATGGACCTACCCTATATTAAGCTGATCTTTCTCTACACCCTAGCTATGATTGTAACATTATATTCTGCACCCTATTCTTTCCTTCTCCTCTATGTATTCTAAGAACGGTATGCTTTGTCTGAGTAGCGCACAAGAAACAATGCTTTTCACAGTATCCCAATACACATGAGAATAATAAATCAAATCAAGTCAAAATCAAAGACATTGGGCCCCACATGAACCATAACAACTGGGTCCTTCCCCCACCCCACTCCCACCACTCCGTGTTTTTCGCCAGCCCTGAGGAAGTGTTCTTAACCCTGGAAGGGGCAGACAAACCACCATCAGGACTCATGCCCTCAGCTGCAGAACATAGTTTCTGTCCCCCTATCTATGCTATTGCACAGCTGAACACATATTGTTTCGTGTGCGCCAAGCATGATCTCTGCTCTATGTCAAAACTTAAAGGAATTCCACTCCTTTGACATCAAGTGCTGTGTGACCATAGACTGGGGGTCATGAAGGTCAGCGCCCAGTATCCTAGCAACAGTCATGGTGTCTTTATTCTGTGTAGGCCACCCTGCCAACTGCATTGGAACCACCACAGCAATAGCAGGGTGGCTATTGGGTGACCAGGGCTATCTGAATGGCTGATAGTTCTGTGCAGAACCCACACATGCATCCGGCGAGAGTCATGCTACCAGGTGAAATGTGATACAGCAGACCATTGGAGTGCTGGAACCACAGCTCCGCCACCTGGACCCTTCCCTAGCATCCCTGCAGTACTCGTAGAGTGGGTGCCAAGGTTTGTGGTGGGTCTGTTGCATGCTGCAGAACCTTGCCACATGAGGGAACAGCCCTTGCCACCAGCTATATGGGGAGCAGCTGAGGAGCACCGGGGGGAAGAAGGAGGAGGGGCAGGAGGGTGAGGAGGAAGATTAGGAAGAGGACAATCGGGGACAATCTCGACATCAACAGAAGCTTTCTGGTTAACGTCAATCCAAATGCCCCATTGCATTGCGTTGTGCATTCCCATCACTAGTCCATCTGATTGGTGCTCCATCCGCCATCACGTTTTTGATTCGTTCATGGGATTTGGGCAGCAATGATTGGCTGGGCGCTGACATTGTTGAAATGAGCGGGGCAACATGAAGTTGGCATGTTGGATGGCTTGCAATCAACGGGTGCGGGTTAATCACAGATCGTGAACCCGGGGCAGCCATTTTGGTCAACTGTCAGACTTAACCCCCAACATCCCAACAGGAGGATTAAACCGAGTTGTAAACAGGAAACTAAAAGTGTCGGACCTTGCTGATAGGGTAGCTGCTTCAAGTCTCAATTTGAACAGAAAATGTGACAGGGAAAGGATACTTTGAAGAACTAATCTGCGAGCATGACTGTTTGGAATATAATTCTCTGCGCCTGTTTAGCGGATTCATTCCCTGTGCAGTTTCTCTTTAATGCAAGTCATTTTTGCTAGCTTGTCTTGTCAAGTTGAAGCCATATCAGTGCTGAGGAATGAGGCTTTTCTCAGATTAAGGCCTTTGTGCCACCATTAGGTCACAGGCCCAACTACAAGAGAGTGTCCCCAGCATCTGCTTTTTGAACTTTCCCTTTCAATTCTCAGTTCTTTTCCCTGAATGCAGTTGACATTTACCTGTTGGATTACAGGCAATCTGTGCTGAGGGACCTCTGCTCACTGGGGACTGAATTTACATCTACCTAAGCTCACTTCAAACGACCCCGTGCTGAAAGGATGTTCTTTGATCCACCGGTTTGAGAGCTGGATTCAAACTCAGATTCCCGAGGACAGTGTGCTTTCCCACTGTGCTACCCACTCAAGCATTGTTTTAAATCAAAACGCAATTAAAGTAACCGTGTGCCCTTGTGTCAAGAGATGGCCTAGTGGTATTATGGCTAGACTATTAATCCAGAAACTCAGCTGATGTTCACATTGCAGTGTTAATGTAAGCCTGCTTGTGACTCCAATAAATAAACTTTAAACTTTTAAACTTTTGTTCTGGGGACCCAAGTTCGAATCTCACCACAGCAGGTGGTGGAATTAGAATTCAGTAAAAAATATCTGGAATTAAGAATCTGCTGATGACCATGAAACCATTGTCGATTGTCAGAAAAACCCATCTGGTTCACTAATGTCCTTTAGGGAAGGAAATCTGCCATCCTTACCCAGTCTGGCCTACATGTGACTCCAGAGCCACAGCAATGTGGTTAACTCCCAACTGCCCTCGGGTAACTAGGGATGGGCAATAAATGCTGGTCAGCCAGCCAGGTGGGAGCAGAGGTCAAGGAGTCTTGAGGTCTTGGTCAGAGGTCAGAGGCTTTGTTTGGCCTGCAAGACCTCATTTGATTACTGCCAATCAGCTGTTTGCCTGTTTTGGAAGGGTACTCAAAGCCAGCCAACAAGGTAGAGGGAAAGACAGCGGAAGGAATGCTGCTTTCCAGCACCAAGAGAAGGCTGCCACAGGACGGTAGCTCTGTGTTTGTGGAGCTGGAGAGGTGGAGTGGTAGGGCAGGTTCATGAGGTGTCTTGCAGGTAGACGGGCTTGGAGACCCGGGGCAGTAGAGGCCTGGACATTCCTAATTGAGCATGAAGGAGAACTGCTGTCTTCCCTGACCTCGCTGCTCTCCTGACAGCTCCTGAACCGTTCAGAATGCTTTTGGGGGTTGCGTGTCTGTCGCTGCACGTGCATCCATTACTCAGGCTCCCACTGAAATCTGACAAGTGCCTCATCCATCATCAGATGTTAAAATGGAGAAAGAGTGGGAAAATGGAGACGCTCCACATTAACTGCTCGATCGCTCCTTTCTGTAGATCGGGAAATGTAAAATCACCCATAAGACCATAAGACCATAAGACATAGGAGCGGAAGTAAGGCCATTCGGCCCATCGAGTCCACTCCACCATTCAATCATGGTTGATTTCAACTCCATTTACCCGCTCTCTCCCCATAGCCCTTAATTCCTCGAGAAATCAAGAATTTATCAATTTCTGTCTTGAAGACGCTCAACGTCTCGGCCTCCACAGCCCTCTGTGGTAATGAATTCCACAGACCCACCACTCTCTGGCTGAAGAAATTTCTCCTCATCTCTGTTCTAAAGTGACTCCCTTTTATTCTAAGGCTGTGCCCCCGCGTCCTAGTCTCCCCTGTTAATGGAAACAACTTCCCTACGTCCATCCTATCTAAGCCGTTCATTATCTTGTAAGTTTCTATCAGATCTCCCCTCAACCTCCTAAACTCCAATGAATATAATCCCACGATCCTCAGACGTTCATCGTATGTCAGGCCTACCATTCCTGGGATCATCCGTGTGAATCTCCGCTGGACCCGCTCCAGTGCCAGTATGTCCTTCCTGAGGTGTGGGGCCCAAAATTGCTCACAGTACTCCAAATGGGGCCTAACCAGTGCTTTATAAAGCCTCAGAAGTACATCCCTGCTTTTCCCCGAGTGTCATCAATTTAATAAATCCGTGAAGTAATATATATTTAATTTTCAACAGAGAAAAATGATTACGTTGGCCTGGCTTGCAGCCATTGTAGGTGGACAAGTGGACTGTAGCTGTGCATTACCAAACCAATAACAGCCCAGTCCCATTCTACCAGTGCACCTGTAAATCACTCCTTCCCACCAGTGTGGGTGTAAACCACTTGAGAGCTTGTGGGCTCAACATACAGGACTGTTTTAAAAGTGAATCATTTTGAGAAGGAGTAAAAAATACGACTGACCCATGTGGAGGTAGTGCTCAATGTCCACGGTGTGTGGGCTCCCCTGCATAAGCTTCCTCTAATAAAATAAAGGATAAGGGGATAAGGGGAACAGATGGGGAGGTGGATTTGAGACCAGGGAGAGATCAGCCATGATCTGATTGAATGGCGGAGCAGGCTCAAAGGGCTGAATTTGCCTACTTCTGCTCCTGATTCCTATGTCCCTATGTTGCTAATTCAAAGAACTGCCCTGTACTGTACCAGCCCAACCTGGGCCAGAAAACTCCACCTTCCATCCCTAACCTGTGCCATCTTAGGTGATCATGTCACCAATGGGGCACTGGTTGGGCTGCTACACTGCTCCTCCTGGGTTTGGTTAAGGGGGTTTATAGGATTGTGTGTGGGAAGGAACTCCCAAAGTTTCTGCTATTGACCATTGTTCAATGACTCATGCTGAACGACAGACATTTGTTTTTTCTGAGGCAGTTGATCTTTGGTGGGGTGAATAGCCACCAGCAGGTAGATTGCAGTAAGTAAGGATGATAATGGCAAGGGGACATGTTTAGTCATCCACAAACAGCGTTCACACTCTGGACTTGGCCACTGAAGTTTAAATAAATCTTTCTTCTGCTAAGACGGAGGGGAGGGGGCCTGCATTTTCACCGGCATTTGGGGAAGTGTGAGAGAAACCAAGTCACACTGAGCAGTACTTAATGTATAACCAGAGAGGTGACAGAATCCATGGCATTTATTGAGATGATGTGGAGATGCCGGCGTTGGACTGGGGTAAACACAGTAAGAAGTCTCACAACACCAGGTTAAAGTCCAACAGGTTTATTTGGTAGCAAAAGCCATTAGCTTTCGGAGCGCTGCTCCTTCGTCAGGTGAGTGGGAGTTCTGTTCACAAACAAGGCATATAAAGACACAAACTCAATTTACAAAATAATGGTTGGAATGCGAGTCTTTACAGGTAATCAAGTCTCAAAGGTACAGACAATGTGAGTGGAGAGAGCATTAAGCACAGTTTAAAGAGATGTGTATTGTCTCCAGACAGGATAGTTAGTGACATTTTGCAAGTCCAGGCAAGCCGTGGGGGTTACAGATAGCGTGATATGAACCCAAGATCCTGGTTGAGGCCGTCCTCATGTGTGCGGAACTTGGCTATCAGTCTCTGCTCAGCGACTCTGCGTTGTCGTGTGTCGTGAAGGTTGCCTTGGAGAACGCTTACCCGAAGATCAGAGGCCGAATGCCCGTGACCGCTGAAGTGTTCCCCAACAGGAAGAGAACACTCTTGCCTGGTGATTGTAGAGCGGTGTTCATTCATCCACTGCCGTAGCGTCTGCATGGTTTCCCCAATGTACCATGCCTCGAGACATCCTTTCCTGCAGCGTATCAGATAGACAACGTTGGCCGAGTTGCAAGAGTATGTACAGTGTACCTGATGGATGGTGTTCTCACGTGAGATGATGGCATCCGTGTCGATGATCCGGCCCGTCTTGCAGAGGTTGCTGTGGCAGGGTTGTGTGGTGTCGTGGTCACTGTTCTCCTGAAGGCTGGGTAGTTTGCTGCGGACAATGGTCTGTTTGAGGTTGTGCGGTTGTTTGAAGGCAAGAAGTGGGGGTGTGGGGATGGCCTTGGTGAGATGTTCGTCTTCATCAATGACATGTTGAAGGCTCCAGAGAAGATGTCGTAGCTTCTCCGCTCCGGGGAAGTACTGGATGACGAAGGGTACTCTGTCCGCCGTGTCCTGTGTTTGTCTTCTGAGGAGGTCGGTGCGGTTTTTCGCTGGGGCGCGTCGGAACTGTCGATCGATGAGTCGAACGCCATATCCTGATCTTATGAGGGCATCTTTCAGCGTCTGGAGGTGTCTGTTGCGATCCTCCTCATCTGAGCAGATCCTGTGTATACGGAGGGCCTGTCCGTAGGGGATGGCTTCTTTAACGTGTTTAGGGTGGAAGCTGGAAAAGTGGAGCATCGTGAGGTTGCGGTACAGTGAGGTGCTGAGGTGACCGTCCTTGATGGAGATGCGTATGTCCAAGAATGCAACCGATTCTGGAGAGTAGTCTATGGTGAGTCTGATGGTGGGATGGAACTTGTTGATGTCATCATAGAGTTGTTTCAATGATTGTTCACCATGAGTCCAAAGGAAGAAAATGTCATCGATGTATCTAGTGTATAGCATCGGTTGAAGGTCCTGTGCTGTGAAGAGGTCTTGTTCGAACCTGTGCATGAAGACGTTGGCATATTGAGGTGCGATTTGGTCCCCATGGCTGTTCCGTGTGTCTGGATGAAGAACTGGTTGTTGAAGGTGAAGACACTGTGGTCCAGGATGAAGCGGATGAGTTGTAAAATTGCATCTGGAGACTGGCAGTTGTCGGCGTTGAGTACTGAGGCAGTTGCAGCAATGCCATCGTCGTGGGGGATGCTGGTGTAGAGTGCCAAGACATCCATTGTGATGAGGAGTGCTCCTGGTTCAACTGCTCCATATGTGCTGAGTTTCTGTAGGAAGTCCGTAGTGTCGCGACAAAAGCTGGGGGTTCTTTGTACAATGGGTTTCAGGATGCCCTCGACATAGCCGGAGAGGTTCTCGCACAGGGTTCCATTGCCTGAAACGATGGGACGGCCGGGTGTGTTTGCCTTGTGTATCTTTGGGAGGCAGTAGAGATCTCCAATGCGGGGAGTACGTGGGATGAGAGCACGGAGGGTGCTCTGAAGGTCCGGATCAAAGCTCTTGATCAGCCTGTTGAGTTGACGGGTGTGTTCTTTGGTCGGATCTGCGGATAACTGTCTGTAGTGTTCCTCGTTGTTCAGTTGTCGGTACACTTCTTTGCAGTAATCCGTTCTGTTCAGTATGACAATGGCCCCTCCTTTGTCTGCTGGTTTGATGACAATGTTGCGGTTGGTCTTGAGAGTGCGGATGGCGTTGCGTTGTGCTTGGGTGAAGTTCGGGGCTGTCTTGTGAGTGCGGCTGATGAATTTGGTGTTGACGCACCTCCTGATGGCTTGGGCATACATGTCAAGTCGAGAGCAGCAGCCTTCCGGAGGAGTCCAATTCGACTCTTTCCTCTTCGGATGCTGCACTGCGGATCTCTCTGTCGGCTGTTCCAGTTCATTGGCTGTCTCATTGTGTTCGCTGTTGGCCTCTTGGGGTTTGTGGAAGAACTCCCGCAGCCTCATTCGCCTGATGAGTTCCTCTGTGTCTGCTGCGAGACTGATGGGGTCTATTTTGGTGGTGGGGCAGAAATTGAGCCCTCGGCTGAGAACTTCGATTTCATCTGGTTGAAGTGTGTAGTCCGACAAGTTGACAATGGACTTCCCTGCAGTGGTACTGTTTTCCACTGTGGTACCGGGGGAGGCTTGGTTGCTGCTGGTGGTGATGCCGGGTTTCTCAAGTTTCCTATTCTTGGTGTGCATGTAGATGGCGTAGTTCCGTTGTCGCGTCTGCTTGGTCCAGAGCGCAAGTTGAGAATATGGATTCGATCTTGGTTTCCAGGCTGCGGCGTTTGCTGTGGAGCTGGTGTGTGAGGTGGTTGAGGAGTGTGAGAGAGGTGCGATGGCAAAGTCTCTCAGCGTAGTCTGTGTTATAGGTTGACCTGAGTGGGTTCGTGATCTGTAGTCCTTTCGGTATCTTGTCTGCTTTCTTGCATCTTTGTAGAAATTTGATGTCTGTGTCAATATGCGCGATCTTCTTGGAGATCCTCTCCACTTGGAGCCGGCAGTTTGCGGTGTCGATGGTAGTCATGATGTGGCAATGCCGGCGTAAACAATACACATCTCTTTAACCTGTGCTTAACGCTCTCTCCACTCACAAAGTCTGTACCTTTGAGACTTGATTACCTGTAAAGACTCGCATTCCAATCATTATGTTGTAAATTGAGTTTGTGTCTTTATATGCCCTGTTTGTGAACAGAACTCCCACTCACCTGACGAAGGAGCAGCGCTCCGAAAGCTTGTGTGGCTTTTGCTACCAAATAAACCTGTTAGACTTTAACCTGGTGTTGTGAGACTTCTTACTGTGTTTATTGAGATGACAGGAACCAAAACTCAGCGGTGACAGAACTCCCCAAGAGCAGATCAAACTACAAAACAAAAGCCAACACTCCTGTCTGATAATAAATGGACAAAGTTACCATCACAGGCAAAGAGGTAAAATATCTGTTTGCACATCTTCCCCATTTATATTTCTTTTATTCATTTGTGGGACACGGGCGTCGCTGGCTGGCCAGCACTTACTGCCCATCCCGAATTGCCCTTGAGAAGGTGGTGGTGAGCTGCCTTCTTGAATCGCTGCAGTCCATGTGCTGTGGGGCGACCCAAAATGCTGTTCGGGAGGGAATTCCAGGATTTTGACCCAGTGACTGCGAAGGAACGGCGATGTATTTCCAAGTCAGGAAGGTGAGTGACTTGAAGGGGAACTTGCAGGTGGTGGTGTTCCCATTTATCTGCTGCCCTTGTCCTTCTAGATGAAAGTGGTCATGGGTTTGGAAGGTGCTGCCTAAGGATCTTTAGTGAATTGCTGCAGTGTATCTTGTAGATAGTACACACTGCCGCTACTGAGCGTCGGTGGTGGAGGGAATGGATGTGGTGCCAATCAAGTGGGCTGCTTTGTCCTGGATGGTGTTGAGCTTCTTGAGTGTTGCTGGAGCTGCACTCATCCAAGCAAGTGGGGAGTATTCCATCACACTCCTGACTTGTGCCTTGTAGATGGTGGACAGGCTTTGGGGAACCAGGAGTTGAGTTACTTTCCGCAGTATTCCTAACCTCTGACCTGCCCTTGTAGCCACTGTGTTAATGTGGCGAGTCCAGTTGAGTTTCTGGTCTAACAGAGAGGAAAGCATTTTGATGTCTTAAAATATGCAAATCAATTTATCCTCACCTTACTACTCCACATCTAAGCAACGAATGAATGTTTATAGCTCCAATTATGCAATCTTCGATTAGCTGACTAAAACATGCATTCATGACCCTATCCTGTACTGAAAAGGAGGGGCCCACGATTACACTCCCAAAGAATTCTGCACGGCCAAGTAGTCTTGGGTCTGACGTTCCTGGTATTTATTAACGTCAAGGAAAACGTCTCCCGAAATAAGTTTCCATCCATCAATACAGGGAGAAGAATAGAATTCTCCCCATCCATTACCGCTTCTTGGCAAGAACTCCATGCTGCCATTGTGAAGAATTGCATTCTATTCATCTATTAAATTCAATTCAATTAGAAGCAGCCAGCCAAGGCTGTAAAGGTGCATAGTTGGAACAAAGCTCGGTTTTCTTTTTGGACTGGTTTCGCAAGATAGATGGGCTTGTAAGTTGCGTCCGTCTGAATCTGAGGCAAACTTAAATCAGCATCCGAGAAAATTCTGGTCAACAAACACTTTGATGAATATTTCACGCACGGACCGATCAGTTGTGTGAAAGCCAGGTCTTCCACCCTCCAGTCCCATACGCCGCACCGCACCCCGCCCCGCACCCGCCCTCCAACATCACCCCCCTGCACGCCATTTTTTTCACCTCAGTCGCTGAGATCTAGCCCACTGAAACCTCATCAGGTGGAATTTGTGCTGTTCTTTAATCCTTCTCTGGCCCATCAGCAGCGTTGTCGGAGTTTGGGAGGGAGGAGCTCAGTCATATTTCAAGTATGCAGCATCTCATGATACCTCAGGGTGCTTAAGAGTGAATGTCGTCGTTGCAAAGTGTCGCTACTGTTGTAAATGTAGGAAACGTGGCAAATATTTTTCCCCCTCCAAAGTCCCACAAAACAGCACCGGGATAAACGTGGCTAATTTGTTGGCATGAGGGCTAAAGAAAATGGCCAACAGACTGGGAGAATTCACCTGTTGGTCAAAATATGATCCAGGGATCTTTTACTTTCACCTGAGAGGGACGATGGGGCCTTGGTTTAACATCTCACCCAAAAGCTGTCGGCCGAGATTCTCCGGCCTCCCAGTCGTGCGTTTCCCGCTGGCGGGAGGTGGCGCGTTGTTTGCTCATGGCGGGATTCTCTGGTCCCGCCGCTGTCCATGGGAATTCCCATTGATGACACCCCACACTGACGGGGAACCCATGGGCGGGGCTGCGCTGCCGGCAAGACTGGAGAATCCCACCGGTGTGAACGGCCAGAGAATTCCGGCTGTTATCTTTGACAGAGCAGCATTCCCTCTGTGCCGCACTGGAATGTCAGACTGGCATTTCTACACTTCTGTCTGCGAAACTGGTGCTTAAACCCATGACTTTCTGACCCAAGGCAAGGTCACTGAGCCAAAGCTGGCCTCTAACTTCCACTACACACAGACCCAAGACCTCAAGGAACTACAAAAGGTCGTGAATGTAGCCCAATCCATCACGCAAACCAACCTCCCATCCATTGACTCTATCTACACTTCCCGCTGCCTCGGCAAAGCAGCATAATTAAGGACCCCACGCACCCCGGACATTCTCTCTTCCACCTTTTTCCTTCAGGAAAAAGATACAAAAGTCTGAGATCACGTACCAACCAACTCAAGAATAGCTTCTTCCCTGCTGCTGTCAGACTTTTGAATGGACTTACCTTGCATTAAGTTGATCTTTCTCTACACCCTAGCTATGATTGTAACACGACATTCTGCACCCTCTCCTTTCCTGCTCTATGAACAGTACGCTTTGTCTGTATAGTGCGCAAGAAACAATACTTTTCACTGTATGGTAATACATGTGACAATCATAAATCAAATCAAACCAAACAAATCAAATCAAATCAAATCAAAATCATGGGGTAGAAGTTTACAGACTGGAAAATGCGGTGAGCCATTCTAAAGTCCACGGATTTGGATGGGGTTGGAAAACCTTGCCAGCGGCAGGGGGCCATAAAACTCCATCCATTATTACAGGTTCAGTGTCTGGAAACGAGCCACCATGGGAGCCAAGACTATGTCCGATTTTGGGTCTTACCAGAATTCCGGTCGGACCGTGGGCAATTCGGGTCAAGCCAGGTTGGGTGAGGTCAAGGGTCACTCGGAGCATAGGAATACACCAGTGCACAAACCGGCAAAGCCAATAACTAGTCACCACCAACCCCACCCACACCCCACCTCCTCCCCCCACCCCGACACTCCAACCCTCCCATCACCCTGACCGCACCACTTTGCAAATGCAGCCCCAAACCAAGTTGTCCTGGGTAGGTGGTGGTATTGTCACTGGACCAGTAATCTAGAGACCCAGGATAACGCTCTGGGGACCCGGTTTCAAATCCCACCACAGCTGATGATGAAATTTGAATGAAACAAAAATCTGGATTTAAAAGTCTAATGATGATTGTTGTAAAAACCCATCTGGTTCACTAATGCCCTTTAGAGAAGGACATTTATCATCCTAACCTGGTCCGGCCTACATGTGACTCCAGACTCACGGAAATTTATCATCCTCACCTGGTCCGGCCTACATGTGACTCCAGACCCACTCTCAACTGCCCTCTGCAATGATTGTGACCTGGGTTCGAATCCCACCACAGCAGATGGTGGAATTTGAATTTGATTTTAAAAATCTGGAATTAAGAACCTACTGAGGACCATGAAACCATTGTCGATTGTCAGAAAAAAACCCATCTAGTTCACTAGTGTCCTTTAGGGAAGGAAATCTGCCGTCCTTACCTGGTCTGGACTACATGTAACTCCAGACCCACAGCAATGTGGTTGACTCTTAAATGGCCTAGCAAACTACTCAGCTCAAGAGTCAATTAGGGATGAGCAATAAGAGTTGGCCCAGCCAGCGACGCCCTCATCCCCTGAAGGAATAAAAAGCAAGATTTTTTTTAAAATGTTTTCAGTTAACATTGATGCGTGGCACATTCTAAAGATGTCTAGGTTTTCGGACAAGTCCCGTTTTTTGAGACTCTGTATCATCTTGCACTGCATAGCAGAGTTTAAAGTTTTTCAGTTTATTTAAATTTACTAATTAGCGTCACAAGTAAGGCTTACATTAACGCTGCAATGAAATTACTGTGAAAATCCCCTAGTCGCCACACTCCGGCACCTGTTCGGATACACTGAGGGAGAATTTAGCACGGCCAATGCACCCTAACCAGCACATCTTTCGAACTGTGGGAGGAAATCGGAGCACCCGGAGGGAAACCCAGTGCTAACCAGAGTACTTGATTCAGAAGTTTATTTATGCAAATCATATTTCAGTTCATACAATTTTTCACTCAGCTAACTTTTTAAAAAAAAATCATGATCCATTTTAAATGTCATCAGCTGAACACATTTTATTAAGGACTTTTTTTTCTTAATTTATTAAGGAATTGCCATGGGGAACATATTACAGAGCTCAGTCCATCAGTTCATTTAACACACATTAAGATGAAATGACACTCAATAAATCTACCAATAAAATGTTGCAGAGAACAGAAATGAGCAGTTGCAGACAGACATTCCATCAGATATGGTTGTCTAGGAAAACAAAAATCAGTAACCTTCAACGTGGAGTACTTTTTAAATAATGAATTGCTATTGAACAATCACACATGGTAAGTTATGTTCCTCACAGGGTTTTACATTCAGTCAATGGAATCAATTTTCCACTAAAGAGTGCCATTTAGTTCTCAGATAGTGTTACTTACACTGGAGACCACTGGAGAAACATAGAAGATAGGAGCAGGAGGAGGCCATTTGGCCCTTCGAACCTGCTCCGCCATTCATTACGATCACGGATAATCGTCCAACTCAATCGCCTAATCCTGCTTTCTCCCCATAACCTTTGATCCCATTCACCCCAAGTGCTACACCCAGCCGCCTCTTGAATACATTCAGCGGCTTGCATAGAATTACTTAGCTCTTCACAGTGCGTAATCAGGCCACTCAGCCCACCCGGGCTGCACCCTGCGTGAGGCTTCTCCACCTTTGCCATTCTCAGCCTATCATCATACCCTTCTATTTTTTTTATGGCTGCGTTTGCTGCCTAGCTGCCTGCGCAGTTCTGACACTTTACCCCGTGGAGGAATTGCGAGCATCGGATTAGGCACAACTGGTGCCATCGCAAGGCAAAAGCGACTCAGCTTTGGGGGCCGATTCTCAAAGTCTGTGCGACGGACCGAAGGGAGTGCGTCTGAATTGAGGGATTGCGAATCTGAAACCCATTTCACTCTCTCGTGAATTTTATTTCAGTGGAACGTGGATTGGTGGCTCATATGAACAGAATGCTGTGATTCCCCACCGGCACATCCACTGTCCATTTGGGCAGCACGGCGGCACAGTGGTTAGCACAGCTGCCTCACAGCGCCAGGGACCCGGGTTCAATTCCAGCTTTGGGTGACTGCCTGTGTGGAGTTTGCACATTCTCCCCATGTCTGCCTGGGTTTCCTCCAAGTGCTCCGGTTTCCTCCCACAGTCCAAAGACGTAAAGGTTAGGTGGATTGGCAATGCTAAATTGCCCCTCAGTGTCCCAGGATGTGTAGGTTAGGGGAATTAGCTGGGTAAATTCGTGGGGTTTACAGGAAAGGGCTTGGATGGTGTCCTCTGTCAAAGAGTCAGTGCAGACTTGATGGGCTGAATGGCCTCCTTCTGCATTATAAGGATTCTATGATTCTATATATTATGCCAATGATTTTGCCTGGGATGGAACATTTAAGCTATGAAGTGAGGTTGGATAGGCTTGGGTTGTTTTTGTTGGAGTAAGAAGTTTAACAACACCAGGTTAAAGTCCAACAGGTTTATTTGGTAGCAAAAGCCACACAAGCTTTCGGAGCTCTAAGCCCCTTCTTCAGGTGAGTGGGAATTCTGTTCACAAACAGAGCTTATAAAGACACAGACTCAAAGAAGGGGCTTAGAGCTCCGAAAGCTTGTGTGGCTTTTGCTACCAAATAAACCTGTTGGACTTTAACCTGGTGTTGTTAAACTTCTTACTGTGTTTACCCCAGTCCAACGCCGGCATCTCCACATCATTGTTTTAGTTGAAGCAGAGAAGCCTGAGGGGCAACCTGATTGAGGTGTTCAAGATTACAAGGGGCATGGACAGGGTGGATAGGGAGCAGGTTATTCCCCTTAGTTGAAGGGTCAGTTACAAGGGGACACAAGTTAAAAGTGAGGGAGATTTAGGAATTTGCTGAGACTTTGGGGGATTTGTGGAAATATGTTTTTACCCAGAGGGTGGTGACGATCTGGAATGCGCTGCCTGGGAGGGTGGTGGAGGCGGGATGCCTCACTTCCTTTACAAAGTACCTGGATGAGTACTTGGCACGCCAGAACATTCAAGGCTATGGGCCAAGTGCTGGCAAGTGGGATTAGGTGGGCAGGTCAGGGCATTTCATGCATCGGTGCAGACTCGATGGGCCGAAAGGCCTCTTCTGCACTGTAGTATTGTGGTTCTGTGATTCTGTGATAATCACTGCCTGAGCCGACTGACTCCACAGAGACCATTTCTTCAAGTAAGCTTTAACCCCTAACTCTATAACGCAAATTGGCCATGCCAAATTCTTCCTCCGTGTACCCGAACAGGCACAGGAGTGCGGCAACTAGGAGATTTTCACAGTAACTTCATTACAGTGTTAATGTAAGACTACTTGTGACTAATAAACAAACTTTAACTTTAGCATGGAACAGTTCGCATGTGCGGATGGGCATCAGTAGCCATCTTGCATTGGTTGGAGACAAAGGCTGGGATTTTCACACCTCGCTGAGGCGTGTTTTCTGGCAGGGGGGTCTACTCGCCATTGACCACCAATAGGATCTCCTGATCTGGAGTTTTTCATGGCTCACTCAGCCCACTGCCGGGAAACCCGCTGCAGGTGGAGGGGGGTCACCTTTGACAGAACCGGAAGATCCCACCAGAGGTAAGGGCTGGAAAATCCCACCAACAGAGTTCTCTTATTCCCTCCCAAGTTCACCAAGCTTCCAGTTAAATCCACTGATGCTAATTCCCTCAAATGGGATCTGCGGGTTTCTCCCGTCTTCAGAGCTCCACGACATTCTGAGTGACCTGTGTGCGAAAGGAATTTTGCGGGTGAAATGTGTCGAATGGCTTCCATTCTTTTCTCTTCCCCTGAAGGTCATAACGCTTACTGGGTGTGACTCGATGAGTGGAATTTAATCCAGGCTATGCGCTCTCGCCCACCAGCTGAAGAGCTGGCAAGATGCCTGCATCACCTCATATGGGAAAGGCCTAGGCTATTAAGTGCCTTTTGGGGTTGGAGATCCTGTCCTCTCCGAGAGCTGCCATCAGCTGTCCATTGCAGGAGGCACCACTGGGGAGGTGGCAGCTGATGTGGGCAACGCATCCCAGAGACCCAAGATCATCGAGGTTCAGTACGTTAGGATGGCATGGGTGTTGAGGAGGCCTGGGGGGATGGAACAGGTGCGGTGGTGGTTCGCTGGCTATGTGGAGGGAGGAGCAGGGGTGGTAGCTCTCATAGAAACAAAGGAAATAGGAGCAGGAGGAGGCCATTCAGGTCTTCGAGCCTGCTCCGCCATTCATTATGATCATGGCTGACCATCCAACTCAATAGCCTGATCCAGCCTTCCCCTCACATCCTTTGATCCCCTTTGCCTCAAGTGCTATATCTAACTGCTTCTTGAAAACATGCAGTGTTTTAAGGTCATAGAGATTTACAGCATTGAAATAGGGTTCGGCCCAACTTGTCTATGCCAACCCTTTTTTTTAACCACTAAGCTAGTCCCAATTTGCCCGTGTTTGGCCCATATCCCTCCATACCCATCTGACCCATGTATCTGTCTAAATGCTTTCATAGAATCATAGAATCATAGAAACCCTACAGTGCAGAAAGAGGCCATTTGGCCCATCGAGTCCGCACTGACCACAATCCCACCCAGGCCCTACCCCCATATCCCTACATATTTACCCACTAATCCCTCTAACCTACGCATCTCAGGACACTAAGGGGCAATTTTAGCATGGCCAATCAACCTAACCAGCACATTTTTGGACTGTGGGAGGAAACTGGAGCACCCGGAGGAAACCCACGCAGACACAAGGAGAATGTGCAAACTCCACACAGACAGTGACCCAAGCCGGGAATCGAACCCAGGTCCCTGGAGCTGTGAAGCAGCAGTGCTAACCACTGTGCTTCCGTGCCGCCCCTTTTTAAAAGACAAAATTGTACCCGCCTCTACTACTACCTCTGGCAGCTTGTTCCAGACACTCACCACCCTCTGTGTGAAAAAATTTCCCCTCTGGACCCTTTTGCATTTCTCCCCTGTCACCTTAAACCATTTTAGCCTCGACTACTTTCTGTGGTAATGAATTCCACAGGCTGACCACTCTCTGGCTGAAGAAATTTCTCCTCATCTCCATCCTAAACGGTCTACCCCGTACCCTCAGACTGTGACCCCTGGTTCTGGACTCCCCCGTCATCGGGAACATCCTTCTTGCATCTACCCTGTCTAGACCTGTTAGAATTTTATAGGATCAGATCTATCAGATCCCCTTCATTCTTCTGAACTCCAACCAACACAATCCTCACCAACTCAATCTCTCCTCATCCCAGGAATCATTCTGGTAAACTTTCTCTACACTCCCTCGAGAGTAAGAACATCCTTCCGTAGATAAGGGGACCAAAACTACACACAATATTCCAGGCGGGGCTTCACCAAGGTCCTGTATAATTACAGCAAGGCATCCCTGCTCCTGTACTCAAATCCTCTCGCAATGAAGGCCAACATGCCATTTGCCTTTTTTACGGCCTGCTGCACCTGTATGTTTACCTTCAGCGACCGGTGTACGAGGACACACAGATCTCGTTGCACATTCCACTCAGGAACTGCCCCGCCCAAATCCCACCCCCCAAAACCCCACCCCATCCCCGATTCCCTGATGTTGGGTCCGTCAATCAGACTTTGAGGGTTGAACTTTACCAAAATCTGGCAGCGTGAGTTTTAGACTGAAAACCATCTCCCCAGCTGCACACCCAGTTTTCTCTCCAGATTCTGCGCCCCTCGGTGCACAGAAAATCTGGCGATGCGGTTTAGAATCATAGCACAGAAGGAGGGCATTTGGCCCATCGAGTCCGTACCGGCCACAATCCCCACTCAGGCCCTATTCCTGTAACCCCACACATTTACCCTGCTAATCCCCCTGACACTAAGGGGCAATTTAGCATGGCCAATCAACCTAACCCGCACATCTTTGGATTGTGGGAGGACACCGGAGCACCCGGAGAAAACCCACGCAGACACGGAATGTTCAAACTCCACACAGACAGTGACCTGAGGCCGGAATTGAACCTGGGACCCTGGCGCTGTGAGGCAACAGTGCTAACTACTGCACCACCGTGCCGCCCCTGATGTTACGGCATCAATCTAACGAGGCGGGGACTGACAAGGCCAGCTCCACGGAGATCGGGAGCCATCTTTAAACAGCACCCCGATCCACACTGGAATTAAACTCTCCCCACCGTGAAGAGAACTCATTTCTCACAGAGGGTTGCGAGCCTTTTGGAACTCCCTTCCCCAGAGAACGGTGGAGGCAGAGTTATTGAATAGTTTTAAGGTAAAGGTAGATAGATTTTTGACTGGAGAGTCACAGGATATGGGGATTAGGTGGGAACGTGGAGCTGAGGCCACAAACAGATCATAACAGCCCTACAGTGCAGAAGGAGGCTATTCGGCCCATCGAGTGCCATTTAGAATGGCATGGTGGTTAGCACTGCTGCCTCACAGCGCCGGGGACCGGGGTTCAATTCCGGCCTTGGGTAAATGTCTGTGCGGAGTCTGCACGTTCTCCCCGTGTCTGCGTGGGTTTCCTCCGGGTGCTCCGGTTTCCTCCCACACTCCAAAGATGTGCGGGTTAGGTTGATTGGCCATACTAAATTGCCCTTTAGTATCAGGGGGATTAGCAGGGTAAATACGTGGGGTTACGGGGATAGAGCCTGGGTGGGATTGTGGTCAGTGCAGACTCGATGGGCCGAATGGCCTCTTTCTGCACTGTTGGGGTTCTATGATTCTATGAATCTGCACCGACTCGCTGACAGAGACCCCGGCCCTCTCCTCCACCCTATCCCCATAACCCCACGGTTATCAATGGTCCCACATTTACCATGGCTAATACATCTCACCGACACATCTTGGGACATTAAGGGGCAATTTAGCACGGACAATGCACCTAACCTGCACATCTTAGGACTGTGGGAGGAAACCGGAGTGCCCGGAGGAAACCCACGCAGACTCGGGGGAGAAGGTGCAGACTCCACACAGTCACCTGAGGCTGGAATTGAACCAGGATCCTTGGCTCTGTGAAGCAGCAGTGCTAACCACTGTGTCACTGTGCTGCCCGTATGGACAACATATGTGCAGATGGGTAATCGCAGCGTTCTGTGCACTTGAGCCGCCACTCCGTGTGTCTCTGCATTCCACCGTGGTGACAAGCCAAGATGTTATGAAATGACAGAACAAGCTTGAGAGGCTGAATGGCCTGCTTGATATGCTCCTGCTTGATATGCTTGAATGCTCATTGCTTCCTGTACAGTATTCAATGCCCCGGATACCCCTCTGCACATTAAAAAATGACCTAATTTCTCCTTTCATTACTTTGGTGCTGATTCTAAATCTATGCTTGTAGCTGCATGTGTTTAATCACTATTGAGTTAAAGAATTCCCTGCTTCATTGCACCTCTCAGAGACACCTTTACGTGCTTCACATAGGATGAATTTGATGGGGAAATCTCTGTTCTCTTACAGAAAAATGCAGCAGCCAATTTTACACAGCTTGCTATGCCACAGACAACAACTGGAGAAAGGACAAATTAATCACTTCTTGGTAGGATTAATTGAGGGAGGAATGTCAGCCAGAAGACGACAAGAACATCCTGCCCATCTTTAACATCCATTGGGGTGGCACGGTGGCACAGTGGTGAGCACTGCTGCTTAACAGCGCCAGGAACCTGGGTTCGATTCCTGGCTTAGATCACTGTCTGTGTGGAGTTTGCACATTCTCCCCATGTCTGCGTGGGTTTGAACTCATAGAAACTCATAGAAACCCTACAGTACAGAAAGAGGCCATTCAGCCCATCGAGTCTGCACCAACCACAATCCCACCCAGGCCCTACCTCCATATCCCTACATATTTTACCCACTAATCCCTCTAACCTACGCATCTCAGTACACTAAGGGGCAATTTTAGCATGGCCAATCAATCTAACCCACACATCTTTGGACTGTGGGAGGAAACCAGAGCACCCGGAGGAAACCCACGCAGACACGAGGAGAATGTGCAAACTCCACACAGACAGTGACCCAAGCCGGGAATCGAACCCAGCTCCCTGGAGCTGTGAAGCAGCAGTGCTAACCACTGTGCTACCGTGCCGCCCGGGTGCTCTGGTTTCCTCCCACAGTCCAAAAGACGTGCTAGCTAGGTGCATTGGACCATGCTAAATTCTCCCTCCATGTACCCGAACAGGCGGCAGAGTGTGGGGTTTTCACAGTAACTTCATTGCAGTGTTATTACTTGTGATACTAACCAATAAACTTAAATTGGCACCCTAATAATATAATTTTAGATCTGCCGCTGGGGAAAAAAAACTGCCTCAAATTCATCTGATATTCCACCTTGCATTCTGACCCAAGAGTGTTGGGTGCCACTGTTCTGTGAAGCAAGCCCATTTGCCTATTGTTTCCAGTCTATAATCAGTCCAGTGTTTACTGAAAGACATTTTGGCAGAAGTAACTTGTTGCTTTTCTTTCTGCTTTCCTGCAAAAAATAATCGAGATTAATATGCTAAGGTTACGATACTTTACAGGTTTGGAAAGGACAACTCCGCCTTAATTATCAGTTCTTGACAGCCAGCTTACTGCAGTAATGCAAACCATCTGGCCTGAAATATAAAACTTATGTAAACTTTTAGATCCAAGGACTTCTTGTATTGGTTACACACGATCTATTTTAACATGTATAAGTCTACGTTACGTCACTATATATTTCAAATTTGTACAGTGACACAGAAAAAAATTACACACGCATGTTTAAGTTGTGGTTACATTGAACTCAGATTATAGAGATGGTAAAGCTGGGCCCTCTTGGGTGGACATATAAGATTCCATGGCACAATTGCGAAGGACAAGAGGGGAATTATTCTTAGCGTCCTGACTAACATTTATTCTTCAATCAACATCACACCAAAAAAACAGATTATCGGTTACCAAAAGAGAAAATGCTGGAAAATCTCAGCAGGTCTGGCAGCATCTGTAAGGAGAGAAAAGGGCTGACGTTTCGTGTCCAGATGACCCTTTGTCAAAGCTTTACCAGCTTAAATTGGCACCCTAATAACATAATCTTTGACCATAGAATCCCTGCAGTACAGAAGGAGGCCATTTGGCCCACCAAACACAATCCCTCCCAGGCCCTACTCCTGTAACCCCACATATTTACCCTACTAATCCCCCTGACACTAGGGTCAATTTAGCATGGCCAATCAACCTAACCCACACATCTTTGGACTGTGGGAGGAAACCAGAGCACCCGGAGGAAACCCACGCAGACAACGTGCAAAAACAGAGAGTGACCCAAGACCAGAATTGAACCTGGGACCCTGGCGCTGTGAGGCAGCAGTGCTAACCACTGTGCCACCATGGCAGATCTGCCAATGGGGGGGGAAAAAAACTGCCCCAGATTCATCTAATATTCCACCTTGCATTCTGACCCAGTCTGGTCAGCTCTTTTCTCTGCTTACAGATGCTGCCAGACCTGCTGAGATTTTTCCAGCATTTTCTCTTTTGGTTTCAGATTCCAGCATCCGCAGTAATTTACTTTTATTCAGATCATAAAGAAATCTCCCCGGCATCAGAAAACTGCAGCAGGCACATACATATTTTTTATGAATGGTTTTCAAAAACAAATACTGTTTTCATCCACTGACTTCAATCATCCAGTTTCTAGATTTGAGACGTAAAATGGACAGTTGAATTGATTTGATTTATTGTCACATGTATTGATATCCATAGAACATAGACATAGAACAGTACAGCACAGAACAGGCCCTTCGGCCCACGATGTTGTGCCGAGCTTTGTCTGAAACCCAGATCAAGCTATTTCCTCCCTATCATCCCGAAGTACTCCATGTGCCTATCCAATAGCTTCTTAAATGTTCCTAAAGTTTCTGACTCCACTATCCCTGTAGGCAGTCGATTCCACACCCCAACCACTCTCTGAGTAAAAAACCTACCTCGGACATCCTTCCTATATCTCCCACCATGAACCCTATAGTTATGCCCCCTAGTTACCGCTCCATTCACCCGAGGAAATAGTCTTTGAACGTTCACTTTATCTATCCCCCTCATCATCATATAAACCTCTATCAAGTCTCCTCTCAACCTCCTCCGCTCCAAAGAGAAAAGTCCGAGTTCCCTCAACCTTTCCTCATAAGACCTACCCTCCAAACCAGGCAGCATCCTGGTAAATCTCCTTTGCACTCTTTCCAGTGTCTCCACATCCTTCTTGTAGTGAGGTGACCAGAACTGCACACAATATTCCAAATGTGGGCTCACCAAGGTCCTGTATAGTTGCAGCATAACCCCACGGCTCTTAAACTCAAACCCCCTGTTAATGAACGCCAACACACTATAGGCCTTCTTCACGGCTCTATCCACTTGAGTGGCAACCTTCAGAGATCTATGGATATGAACCCCAAGATCTCTCTGTTCCTCCACATTCTTCAGAACCCTACCTTTGACCCTGTAATCCACATTTAAATTTGTCCTACCAAAATGAATCACCTCGCATTTGTCAGGGTTAAACTCCATTTGCCATTTTTCGGCCCAGCTCTGCATCCTATCTATATCTCTTTGCAGCCTACAACAGCCCTCCACCTCATCCACTACTCCACCAATCTTGGTGTCATCAGAAAATTTACTGATCCACCCTTCAGCCCCCTCCTCCAAGTCATTTATAAAAATTACAAATAGCAGAGGACCAAACACTGATCCCTGTGGCACTCCGCTGGTAACCGGTTTCCAGTCCGAAAATTTTCCATCCACCACCACCCTCTGTCTTCTGTTAGATAGCCAGTTACCCATCCAATCGGCCAAACTTCCCTCTATCCTACACATCCTTACTTTCTTCATAAGCCGACCGTGGGGGACTTTATCAAACGCCTTACTAAAATACAGTGCAAAGTATTGTTTCTTGCGCGCTATACAGACAAAACATACTGTTCATGGAGTACATAGGGGAGAAGGAAAGAAGAGGGCGCAGAATGTAGTGTTACGGTTACAGAGAGGGTGCAGAAAAAAATCAGCTTAATATGGTGGCACAGTGGTTAGCACTGCTGCCTCACAGCGCCAGGGACCTGGGTTCAACTCTGGCCTCGGGTCACTGTCTGTGTGGAGTTTGCACATTTCCCCCATGTCTGTGTGGGTTTCCTCCAGGTGCTCCGGTTTCCTCCCACAGTCCAAAGATGTGCGGGTTAGGTTAATTGGCCATCCTAAATTGACCCTAGTGTCAGGGGATTAGCAGGGTAAATATGTGGGGTTATGGGGATAGGGCTGGGTGGGACTGTGGTCGGTGCAGACTCGATGAGCCAAATGGCCTCCTTCTGCACTGTAGGGATTCTATGATTCTATATGGTAGGTCCATTCAAAAGTCTGATGGCAGCTGGTTGACTTACAAAAACATTACCCTTGGTTCCCATTCCAGGCCAGTGCAGAAGGAGTCTCATGCTGCTGTGTACTGTCTGTAAAAAGAAACCCAAAGTGTGACATGTTCCCATACTCTGGGGGTGATTTTGAGCCCGCAGTCTCTGTTTGTGGGAATGGCGGTGCACATTCAAAATCCAGAAAGCGCAATTTCTGCCAATGAGTTTCCAATCTTCCCGGCCCCTCAGTGGTGGATCGGTGTGAAACGTGCCGGTTTCCTTGCCAGAAACAACACTCTGCCATTTTCTAGAAGATTCCCCCATCTTCTAGTCTCAAATTAAAAAGTCTCACAACACCAGGTTAAAGTCCAACAGATTTATTTGGAATCACGAGCTTTCAGAGTGCTGCCCTTTCATCAGGTGATCAGTCACCTGATGAAGGAGCAGTACTCTGGAAGCTTGTAATTCCAAATAAACCTTTGGATTTAATTTGGTGTTGTGAGACTTCTTACTGTGCCCACCCCAGTCCAACGCCGGCATCTCCACATCATGGTCTCAAATTACTCACTGATATATGGCAAGCAACCTTCAGGGGAACAGGTGAGTTTGGATTCTTGACTCCCAAAGCTTTCCCTTAATGGGGTTTTTCCTCACCTCATGCCCCTCTCCATCGTAAACTCACTGACAGAGATGAAGCGCTGTGATTGGATTTATCATGGAACTACTAGAAGGGCGAGGGCCTATCGAGATGGACTTTAGTCCTTATTGGTCCACCGATTCATACATTGCTAACAATTGGTAAAGTAAGAAACAGTCTTTGCATCTACAAAACCCTGACTCAGAAAGATCATGAGGATTATGAACAGGAAATACTGGAAAACCTCAGCAGGTCTGACAGTACCTGTGGAGAGGGAATGGAGCCAACGTTGCTCTCCACAGATGCTGTCAGACCTGCTGAGATTTTCCAGCATTTTCTGTTTTTGTCTCAGATTCCAGCATCCGCAGTGTTTTACCTTTACCATGGGGAATTCAGTCCAGCATTTTAATATCAATGAATTATGTTTCCTCGTTCATACTCCTAGGGGGGCCAGATTTGAACTGTGAGGAAGTCATTTCATATTTCTCAATGTGTTTTTATGTATTCATGAATAAACGAAGCTGATAATAATGACAAATATTAAAGAGTTACACCATGAAATTTGGCCCAGCACCTGGTTTTCGGCACAATGACTACCATTTTGCATCCAAGGAGGCAACTGCAGCACATGCGCAGACTTCTGGTGCAACCTGTATCGGCCGGCATTCTGGTGTTGGCATGAGTGTACAAGCAGGGAGCACTGGCCAGGTATATGGCGAGTATTCTGTGACACCTCTCCCAAGCACCTACTGGCCACAGTGGAGGCCCACTGCTAAGTTCTCTAACCCGCCTCTGGGCGAAGAACCTTATCCAAGGTGACCAATTAAGCACAGAAGGCAGTGGCAGTGATGGTGAGTGCCAACACCCTACAAGAGGGGACAAGCACCCAGTGCAGGAACTGGATGGATCATCTCCTCTATTCCACCAGGGTAAGTCACACTCTTGTCACTCTGAACTCACACACTCACAAACCCATCACACACCCACAGGGATCTCCCTCACTGCTTGTTCAATCTCTGACACACACCTTCATCTCCTCTGGAGATCATCTTCTCATACGACCCATGGCATCACTCACCAGCCACACATCCTGGGCATCCTGCTCTGGAAAGCATCTTGCTTACATTCTCTCCATCTGTCTTCCTAGGTCAAACTAAATGTGAGGTTATCCACTTTGGTAGCAATAATAGGAAGACAGATAGTTACTTGAATGGATGTAAATTGAGAAAGGTGGAGACTCAGCGAGACTTTGGTGTCCTCGGGCATCAGTCGCTGAAAGTAAGCGTGCAGGTATAACAGGCAATAAAGAAAGCAAATGTTATGTTAGCTTTCATAGCGAGAGGATTTCAGTGTAGGGATAGGGCATTGGTGAGGCCACACCTGGAGTACTGCGTGCAGTTTTCATGTCCTTATCTGACAAAGGATGTCTTTGCTATAGAAGGAATGCAGTGAAGGTTTACCAGGCTGATTCCTGGGATGGCAGGTCTGTCATATGAGGAGAGACTAAGTCGGTTAGGATTATATTTACAGGAGTTTAGAAGAGTGAGAGGGGATCTCATAGACAGGGTAGATTCAGAAAGAATGTTCCCAATGGTTGGGGAGTTCAGAACTAGGGGTCATAGTTTGAGGATAAGGGGTAAACCTTTTAGAACTGAGGTGAGGAGAAATTTCTTCACCCAGAGGGTGGTGAGTGTGTGTAATTCACTACTGAAGAATGTACTTGAGGCCAAAACGTTGTCTGATTTCAAGAAGAAATTAGATAGAGCTCTTGGGGCTAAAGGGATCAAGGGATGTGGGAGAAGGGCAGATCAGGATATTGAACTTGATGATCAAGATGAATGGTGGAGCAGGCTCGAAGGGCCAAATGGCCAACTCCTGCTTCTAGTTTCTATGTAAGCTGATTCATAACAAGAGGGAAGGATCCCAAACAGGGGGTGGAATGCTCGAACAGCAGGTCCTGACTGATCTGGAGAATGGAATGATCCAATTGATCAACGAGAGTGTTGACCGTTCCTGTGCGACCGGGAGGTCAGCAGCACTCAACCGAGTGAGGATCCTACATGGCAACATCCATCGGACATCCACACTGTGAATGACGTCTCCTGTCTCACATTCCCCTGCAATGAATTAATTAACTGTCTTACACAGGCACATTTGGGAAAAATTTGAGGGCATCCTCAAACCAGGCCCTCTACTCAAGCACCAAAGGCACCTTGGAAGAAGAACCTGAGGACACCCTTATGGAAACCCCATCACAGTGCTCACCCACATCCTCCACCAACACAGAGACACACACCTCAGTGGGACCTAGTTCTTGAGTAGCCTCGGGGTCACGATCTGGTTCGCACAGTGCACTGCCTGATCCACAGCAGACGGAGGCAGGGACACTCCAGGGTGCTGACACTCGGAGGACAACTGGAGGCCGGGAATCTGCTGAGTCCCAGTCAGATGACAAGCCTCTGGACTTGGTCATGATTCAGTTGTTGGAGTCGCAAAGACAAGCTCACAGAATCAGAGAGAATTCGGCCCATCCAGCCTGCCCCAACCCTCTGACAAAGTACCTAAGCCCTTTTCCCCCACCCTATCCATAAAACCCCACACACTTACCATGGATAATCCATCTAACCTACACATCCTGGGACACTAAGGGGCAATTTAGCATGGCCAATCCACCTAACCTGCACATGTTTGGAGTGTGGGAGGAAACTGGAGTACCCGGAGGAAACCCATGCAGGCACAGGGAGAACGTGCAAACTCCACACAGTCACCTGGGGTAGGAATTGAATCTGGTTGCCTAATGCTGTGAGGCAGCAATGCTAACCACCATGCCACACACTGTGCTCGGGAACATCAGGAAGGGATGTATGCTGCACTCCTTAGATAGCTAGGCATGATGGAGGAGTGTGTCCGCCTTCAGTCCGAAGTGATAGCACCAGCATACCATTGCATTGAAGTCACCGCTAGTAGGATGGCGACGCCATGGCCACCTTGGTCCAGGGCATTGATCCGGCACTGCTGCAAGAGCTGCACTCCATCGCTGAGGCACTTCCAGCATCCATTACTGTCAATGGCAGGGGGGAAAGAGGGCATCTTCCTCACACTCCAGCTGCCCCTTCTCCTCAAGGCGGCAGCCAGAGGTCCTCACACACACATAGGGAAGCGGACAAGCAGGTGACTCTGAGAGTGCCTGGCCCATTTGAATCTCCTCTTCCTGTGATCCCCTCATCTCCACAAACCAAGGTGGGTACAGATGTCACACAGCAGGACCCCGAAATTGGGTCGGGACCCTTCAGGTATCACCCCCTTCCCCCCAACCCCAGAGAATGCTCGCCAAGGTCATCGCAGACAACAGGGTGTAGCAGTCAGCAGGCCACCTCCACCTTAGCTGTGAATGTTGGGGGAGCACCAAAATGTAGCGGTTAGAAAGGTTAAGAAGGTGCAGTTGTACAACATGGGTATGGGTGTTCATTACCCATACACATCTTTTATGCCCGGGAGTGGGACTTGAACCCAGAGATTCAAAGGTTGGGGTGCCACCAACTGAGCCACCGCTGACAATGCTGTGACCTCATCATTTGTGCTGTGTCAGGGATACGTCCACTGAAATCCTTTGTCGTTCATTCACGCGGCCCCACTCTACCCACCCACCCACCAAAGTAAAAGACCCAGCCCACGCGGGCTTCCTGGATTTGCAAGATTAATGAGTAGCCAAAGATTTACCCTTAAACCCCATTCACTCAGAACTAAACAGCTGGAAGGGTGCTTTCCAAAAAGCGTACCTTTGACCGTGTGGTAATGGAAAAAGAAGAGGGGTAGGAGAAAAACCAACAGAGGCAAGGAGAGTGAGCCATCATGGCAGAAGACAGCAATCCACTTCTGATCATACCTGTTATTGGTGTGATATTTAGGTATCTCTTATGCCATTTAAAAAAATGTTTTGCCATGCGTACCCACATAATTTGGGCATTAGTTTCACACATTACTCAATATAATTTCTTGCAGAATTTCCGCACTGGGGAGATCCAGGAAATTCTGGGCCATTAACTTGAGTGGCTGCAACAGATTTTCTTTTTCAGGGAATCACATAAAAGGAACCTTCTTCGCACCATTCAGAGAGTAAATGGCTTTCTCCTGATGTCCAAGAGCCCAAGTAGACATCAAACAGTTTAATCAACTTGCAATTTGATTAGCCAACACATGCAGGGTCCCGGACTGCATTTTTTTTACATTGATGTGTAGATTGGAATTGTCTTTGAATACCATTAATAAATAATATTTGCTTTAACATTCAAAGAACAAAGAACAATACAGCCCAGGAACAGGCCCTTCAGCCCACCAAGCCTGTTCACCTCCCGTTCATGTGTCTATCAAGATACCCCTTGAACATTGCCAACAGTCCTGCTTCCACCTAATCTGCACATTCATAATAAGGTATGCAAAACCTTTCTGTTTCTCCCACTGAATTAAACCAGTTTATTTTTCCTGAATCATCTGGAGATTCTAGCCCTGTAACCTGCTCATATGTCAGCAAGTGACCATTAGTTTCTTGAATATCACTAAAAGAGACACATTGGTTAGCACCGCTGCCTCACAGCTGCAGGGGCCCGGGTTCGATTCCAGCCTCAGGTGACTGTCTGTTGTGGAGTTTGCACGTTCTTCCTGTGTCTGTGTGGGTTTCCTCCGGGTGCTCCAGTTTCTTTCCACAGTTCAAAGGTGTGCAGGTTTAGGTGTATTGGCCCTGCTATAAATTGCCCCATTGGTTGGAATTTTAATGGCCCGCCCGCCCATCACGGGAATGGGAGCGGGCGAGGGACGGAGCATGGGAAGGTCTGTTGGCCTCGGGTGGGATTTTACGGTTTTTGGGCGAGCGAGGCCGTAAAATCACCCCCTTAATGTCCCAAGATGTGCAGGTTAGGGGGATTGGCCATGATAAATGCGAGAGGTTATGGGGATAAAGTGGGGGTGGGCCTGAGTAAGACGTTCTTCAGACTCCTCCCGTCACCATCGGCCTCCTTCTGCACTGTAGGGATTCAATGTCAATGTCTTATCATTTTGATTTCACATTACGATTCTTATTTCCAACATGTGCTGTAATTTATTACAATTGGTTTAGTGTAATCAGCTTACTTTGTAGTTTGTTTTTGTAAATGGAGACAAGAATTGAAAATAATTACCTTTTTATAATTAAAGGCATATCTTAATCTCCCTCCCTTATTTATGTCACCAATGCATCCCTTATTATCCTCAATTCATTTGAAAATATTTCAAGATAATTTGGGATTTTAATGCACTGTAATATACCGCAATTACCTTCTCATATAGGTTAAACCATCTTGATTTCAATGTAATTACCTCAGATGCAATGAGTGGAATTTTCTGCTCCCACTGATGCCGAAATCGTGTCAGGCTGGAGGACGGAATTTGGCATGATGGCAGGTTTAAGGCGGGCCAGGTTTCCCGCTGATCTATATCGGGCACCACATTTAAGAAAGCCCATCAACTCCTCTACTTTCTCAGAAGACTAAGGAAATTTGGCATGGCAGCTACGACTCTCACCAACTTTTACAGATGCACCATACAAAGCATTCTTTCTGGTTGTATCACAGCTTGGTATGGCTTCTGCTCTGCCCAAGACCACAAGAAACTACAAAAGGTCATGAATGTAGCCCAATCCATCGCGCAAACCAGCCTCCCATCCATTGACTCTGTCTACACTTCCCACTGCCTCGGCAAATGAGCCAGCATAATTATGGACCTCACACACCCTGGACATTCTCTCTTCCACCTTCTCCCATTGGGAAAAAGATACAAAATTCTGAGGACATGTACCAACCGACTCAAGAACAGCTTCTTCCCTGCTGCCATCAGACTTTTGAATGGACCTACCTCTCATTAAGTTGATCTTCCTCTACACCCTAGCTATGACTGTAACATTAGATTCGGCACTCTCTCTTTCCTTCTCCATGAATGGTATGCTTTGTCTGTGTAGTGTGCAAGAAACAATACTTTTCACTGTATCCCAATACACGTGACAATAATAAATCAAATCAAATCAAATCAAACACTTGCATCTCATGAATTCTCACTAAAAGGCCAATTTGCTGGAATAACGTTCCCCCCCTCCAAATTAAGTGCCCCACCCACAAATAATCAGAACTGTCTGTCTTCAACTGTATATAGGTGCACATGATGAGCTTCACTTCATCAAAGTCTTTGAGGTCCATAGACATTGCATTCTCATTCTGGGGGCCTCACACAACTTCACCTGAGAGTCTTTAGCAAACGCTGAGCCAAGGCTGGAGAAGGGAGGCAGGCAAAGGCTAGGATGTCTGGGGAAGTAGAGTGGAGTTTATTTTTTATTCATTCGTGGGACATGGGGCATCGCTGGCTGGCCAACATTTATTGACGACCCTTAGTTGCCCGAGGGCATTTGAGAGTCAACCACATTGCTGTGGGTCTGGAGTCACATGTAGACCAGACCAGGTAAGGACGGCAGATTTCCTTCCCTAAAGGACATTAGTGAACCTGATGGGTTTTTCCGACAATCAACAATGGTTTCATGGTCATCAGTAGATTCTTAATTCCAGATTTTTTTTATTGAATTCAAATTCCACCATCGGTCGTGGTGGGATTCAAATCTGGGTCCCCAGAACATGAGTTGAGTTTCTGGATTAATAGTCTAGCGAAAATAGCACTAGGCCATCGCCTCTCCGTCATGGCTGGACAAAGGATGTAAGTTTCTGGGGAGGGGTGGGGGAGGGGGGGGGGCTTGGTGTGTCCAGGGAAGGGATGGGGGATAGGGTGATGTGGGTGGGAGCACCTTAAAGGGTGAGGTCAGTGGTGTCGACAGTGAGTCTGGGTGGCAGGGGGCAACTCAGGGCTCTGGTGACAGGAGGGAACAGTCACAGTCAGAGGGAGGAGTGGCAGCTTCAGGGTGGGAGTCTGGTGGGTGAAGGTCTCATCAGGTTAGTCGCAGGGGGGTACAAGACAGATGGCTCAGAAAACAGGAGGGGGCAAGGGGAGGAGTAGTAGAGGGTATTGGCTCTGAGAGGAGGAAAGGCATGCAGAGGTAGGTGTTGATAGGGTTCAGGGTAACGGGGGAGGTTCAAGAGTGACAGAGGGGAGGGGAATGGTGATATTGGCTGGGTCAGGGGTGATGGATGGAAGTTGGTGGGTGATGGAGGGGGCAGAGTGAGGTGTGTTTGAATCATGTGGCGCACCATTTCTCCAAACGGATCTTGACCGCGCAATTACTCGGTCAGTGAGCTCCCCCAAGGTGGGAGGGGTACTTTTCGGCTGGTGGGAGTGCAAGGTTAGCACAAATGGCCGACTAAAGTGACCCCCTAACACTTATGAGGCAACTGGACATCGAAGATCTTATGCTGTCCTCTCTGAGGTGAAGCCCGCATTGCAGCAAGTTTGTTCACAACTCATGGGTCTCAGAACATTGAGGTCCCAGCAAAGTATGGAGTTGCTGTTCGTTCTCCATCAGCTTCAGTCAGAGGCTGGGATGAAGGGACGGAGGGAGGTGGAATGCTGCCACGGCTGGTGGAGAGCAACCAATCCATGACTCCAAACATCCATCCTTCCACGTGAATGGTCATGGCTAACAAGGGTTAGTCTTTCTATACTGCCAAGTCAATGGTCTTGTGGTTAGTCTTTCTATACTGCCAAGTCAATGGTCTCTCTCTCTCTCTTTCCAGAGTCCCGAGGGTAGTGGAGACAAGCAGAAAAGCATATGGTTCTCATTACCCTAGTCAAAGAGCAATGTCTCTATGTGCATTCACGTATGAATGGGCCCCACCCACCTTGGAATGTCCTTTACTTGGAAGAGCTGGGGTGGGGATGACATTTCTTGATGGAGGCCGTTTGACTTCCTGCTGGCTTTGAAATTGAGAGAAACCTATCAAGGACATGCTTAAAATTTAGTGACTAAAATCACTTCAATTTGCTCACATATCCACTGAGGGGTTAATGATGCAGCCTGCAGGCAATCCTGCCTTGGGAATGGCTCTCATTCCGATGAGGAGATGGAGGACCCACACGCAGCCAGTTGGCACAGGGCCAGGAAGAGCAGCGCCTGAGCAGCAAGCGACAACGGGGTCCCGATTATTTCAAGTGGCTGGCAAGCATTGACCATTGCAACAGTGAGTATTAGCCCGACCATGGATGCATCACTCGCGCTGCTCTTATTTAGAGATGGGTGGCACGGTGGATGGCACTGCTACCTCACTGCGCCAGGGACCCAGGTTCGATTCCTGGCTTGGGTCACTGTCTGTGCAAAGTATGCACGTTCTCCCCGTATCTGCGTGGGTTTCCTCCGGGTGCTCCAGTTTCCTCCCACAGTCTGAAAAGACATGTGATTAGGTGCATTGGCCATGCTAAATTCTCCCTCAGTGTACCCAAACAGACGCCGGAGTGTGGCGACTAGGGGATTTTCACAGTAACTACTTGTGGCACTAATAAATAAACTTAAACTTAAACTTAGATTAACAAAAGGCTACGAAAGAAGAGCCCTTGTTTGCTGCGACATGTGATTGCTCACTTCTGCCAGATTTCCCGGTTCTAGCTGCAGTTGCAAGGACTCTGGAGGAGCAGTGCAGAGCCCCTCCCCTGGACTGAGTGAATGTATGTCTCAACGAGGAGCTCAGCCAATCCTGTGGAGGGGCAAGCAGGAAGTCGCCTGCCCTGTCATTACCTCAAGGGCCAAAAGTCCTGACGCCATATTTAAAGGAAAGATCGCACGTGTTCACCCACCCCACCGCCCAGCGGGAATCACACCAACTTTCCTGCCAACCATTGGACTTTATGGACCTCTGGACCAGTCTCCAGAATGGAAAGTTCTGACCTGCTTTAATAAAGCCCATGATTAGGGACATACATTGACCCTAATATAGACAAGAGGTGCATTCCTTAATTGTAGGAACACCCAATAATCTACATTTTTAAAATCCATTAAACGACAAAAATAAATTGCAACAATTTCTAGAAGAATAGCATTGCTGGTAACCCATCAACGCTGGATTTAAACTGGTGGGGTAGAAAAAAATGGACCAAATGGCCTCCTTCTGTGCTGAATGATTCTGTGTTGTAAAGATGAAAGTCTGGATCAGCCATTTTTACCACTAACACCAAATACAAAGACAACTCAGGAGGTTGTTCTTCATTAGTTCGAAACATTGTGATTCTCATTGTCTGGCAATAGGTTATTTGAGGATGTAATCTCACCAATCCATCTAAGAAGCAAAGGGAAACAAAAAAAGATCATTTCAGTGAGATCAATATAAAAAGCAGGAGAATCTTATTTACAGGGTTCAAATCACGGCTCACTTCATAAATATCTTGCATGTTGTAAGATTTAGCCACTTAGACCGGGAATGACCCAGGTTTGGCCTTTGGTTTATTCTGGGTCGACAGGAATGGCAGTGAGGGCAGATATAGTCTCAGCATCTATGGAAATCACGCTGGGTTGCTGTTGTCACTCATAGTGCCATTTACCGCAAAGCATTCGCAATTGAATACTGAGTAAAGATGAGATCGGGGCACAGATGAGTGTGTTCCCGGGGTTAAAAATCACTGCCTTGGCTCTCACATAAAGGTGGCCACTTGGCACCTAGGCTGCAACGCCAGTGCAGTACTGAGGGAGTGCTGCACTATTGGAAACGTTATCTTTTGAATGAGGCAGCACAGTGGACGGCACGGTGGCAGAGTGGCTAGCACTGCTGACTCACAGTGCCAGGGACCCGGGTTCAATTCCAGCTTTGAGTGACTGTGTGGAGTTTGTATGTCCTCCCCGTATCTTGTGCTTCGGGTGCTCCGGTTTCCTCCCACATTCCAAAGATGTGTAGGTTAGGTGGATTGGCCATGCTAAATTGGCCCTTAGTGTCCCAAGATGCCTAGGTTAGGGGGATTGGTAAATGTGTGGGTGTTACGGGGATAGGCCTGAATAAGATGCTCAATCGGATAGTCGGTGCAGACTCGATGGGCCAAATGGCCTCCTTCTGCATTGTAGGGATTTTATGCTTCTAAGATTTGACTGAAAAAGCCAACACTCTCCCACTTTGCAGACTGTGCTTGGCATCGAACAAGAGTCAGTCGTAGAGTAACGTTCTCTTAACTTTACTTCAAAAACATCTCAACTCAACCTCAAAGCAGCAACATTACTGCACCAGTGTGCGAGTTAAAGTTCTGACAATAATCACACACGTAAACTTCTCCAGTAACGTTGCCAATTTAGCATCCATCAGTGCTCAATTAAAGTTTTGCTGTGGCATCACATTTAGACACCCGGGGAAAAACTTACTTGTTTGTTTAAATATATTCAGCATGTTATAGAAATTGATGCACATGAGTTCCTTGTGGTGAAAATAACACAAACTCTTTGGAAAGTCTTCCTTTTTTTTAAGATAGTGACAACTCAGTCCTGAACTTCCACTAAGAACAAAGAACAAAGAAAAATACAGCACAGGAACAGGCCCTTCAGCCCTCCAAGCCTGTACTGATCATGATGCCCTAAATAAACTAAAAACAATCTTCTGCCTTTACCGTATCTGTATCCCCCTATTCCCTCCCTATTCATGTACCCATCCAGATGCCTCTTAAAAGTTGCTAATGTGCCTGCTTCCACCACTTCCTCTGGCAGCACGTTCCAGATACCCACCACTCTCTGCATGAAAAACGTCCCCGCACATCTCCCTTAAACTTTCCCCCTCTCACCTTGAACCTGTGCCCCTTGTAATTGACACTTGCACCCTGGGAAAAAGCCTGTGACTATTTACCTTGTCTATGTCTCTCATAATGTTGTAGACCTCTATCAGGTCTCCGCTCAGCCTCTGTCTCTCCAGTGAAAACAATCCTAGTTTATTCAACCTCGCCTCAGAGCCAATACCCTCAAGACCAGGCAACACCCTGGTGAACCTTCTTTGCACTTTCTCCAAAGCTTCCATGTTCTTTTGGTAGTGTGTGACCAGAACTGCACGCAATACTCCAAGTGAAGCCGAACTAAGGTTTTGTATAGCTGCATCATGATTTGCCAACTCTTGTGCTCAATGCCCCAGCCAATGAAGGCAAGCATGCCATATTCCTTCTGAACCACCTTGGTGATTCAGTGTTGCCACTTTTAGGGAACTGTAGACCTGCAATGCCCAGATCCCTCTGGATGTTACTGTTCCAAAGGGTTCTGCCATTTACAGTATAATTCACACCTAAATTTGATCCTCCAAAATGCATCACCTCGCATTTGTCCGGATTAAACTCCATCTGCCATTTCTGTGCCCAAGTCTCCAATCTATCTATATCCTTTTCTATCCTCTGACAATCCCAGCAACTCCACCAATCTTCGTGTCATCCGCAAACTTACTAATCAGACCACCCACATTTTCCTCAGTCAGAGCTGAAGACCTGGAGAGCTCTGACCAAGGGTCACCCAGACTCAAAACGTTGGCTCTACTCGCTGTCCACAGATGCTGTCAGACCTGCTGAGTCTTTCCAGCAGTTTCTGTTTCCGTTTCAGATTCCAGCATCTGCAATATTTTGCTTTTATGTTAAAATTTAAGGATTGAGGAAAGAAAAAGGAAGGGTTGAGAAGGAGGATTAATGAATGGGGATGAATTTTGTCAGATCAGCAAAGAAAAGAAAGTGAAGGCAGTGGACTGGATTGAGGGAAAGAAAAGCAGTATATTTTTTCTTCCTACAGAGGTTTAAGAGGAGGTTTGACAGAGTTGGTCAAAATCAAGACAAGTACAGACAGGTAGCAATAGAGGAACCGTTCCCATTGGCAGGAGGCTGGAGAACCAGAGGATACTGATCTAAGGGGATTGGGAAAAGAAGCAGAGGTGACACAAGGAAAAAGGTTTTACACGGCGTGTGGTTAGGATTTGGAATGCACTGCCAGAGTTAAAAGTTTCAAAGTTTATTTATTATTGTCACAAGTAGGCTTACATTAACACTGCAATGAAGTTACTGTGAAAATCCCCAAGTTGCCACACTCCGGCGCCTGTTCAGGTTACACTGAGGGAGAATTTAGCATGGCCAATGCATCTAACCAGCACGTCTTTCAGACTGTGGGAGGAAATCAGAGCACCCGGAGGAAACCCACACAGACACGGGGAAATGTGCAGATTCCGCACAGACACTCACCCAAGAGAGTGCGCTGGAGGCAACTTCAATCGTGGCTTTTGAAAGGGAATTGGATAATTATCCAACAAGAAAAAAATATGGAGTGCTATGGGAAAGGGCGGGGGGAATGTGGGACTAGCTGACTTGCTGTAGCAGAAGATCAGGCATGGACACATAGGGCCGAATCGTCTCCTTCTGTGCTGTAATCATTCAGCAATAACATGTTTCTAAAAAAAAGGCTTAAAGGGAAAAGTATTCAATTTATATGTATCGATTATTTTTTTCTGATGCCTTGCCAAGCAGATGGCATGGACAATATTCTTGCCTCCAATCCATGCAACCTGTCTTTCCAGATTATGAATAAAATGGCCATGGACCAATTCTCTCAAAAGTTCCCATAAAGAGGCCTGGGGGAAAACATGTTCAGTCAGTGTATCATTTCCTTCTGCTTACCGCATGCAAAAAGAAGTAACAAAATTTGCACATTTTTATCTGTCCTTCAAAAGCACTTGTAACTTACTTTTAAAAGCAGTTGTTTACAAATACTTGTCAGCAGTAGTTTTGGGCAGTGCACTGGGCCAGTCCGATACGGTGAGTTCGCTGGAGTGCCTTCAGAAGCAACTGGCAATCAGGTGACTACTTCCCCCACTGAATCACTTGCAACACTGGACAAAAATAAATCACAGCAACAATGGTAAATGCACCTGCTGGTGCACTGCCACGTTTGGTCCCTTGTCCGTATCTAGGTTACCCAAGAAGGATGCAGGTGAATTGCCAACAACTGACTCCCCAGGCCCAGGGGGCATTGAGAGGGATCCGTCAGTTGCACATACTGACCCTGACTGCTATCCGAAAATCTTCGCTGGAAACGAAGGCCCAGATTTATGCCCCCGGCTCGGGTTGGCTGAACTGGGAGAATTCTCGGCTCAGCAAACCCAACCTTTAAAAATGTCGACTCACAAATTGAATTTTCAGCCAGTGAGGGGAGGGGAAATGAACACACGAACGTGCAAATTATAGAATGAATTATAGAATAGAATCCCTACAGCGCAGAAGGAGACCATTCGGCCCATCCAGCCTGCACCGACAACAATCCCACCCAGGTCCTATCCTCGTAATCTTTCACCCCTTGCTTATCAAGAATCTATCTGAAGATATTCAGCCCTCACCTCTTCACACTCCGCATGCCTGATCTACGCCGACCTATGCAAACCCATGCCCCCCACCTGCCCCCCCATACTCCCCATCTGTCCTGCCATGACCCCCAAATCCCGCAGCCAACTCAGATCCCCCCATTTGACCCCATGCCCCCATACCACCTTAGTGCCCCTTATCAACACCATTTCCCCCATTCTCCACTTAGTGCTAACGCATGCCAACTCTTGCCCCCACCCACCGCTCTTTGCCCTTACACCCTACATATCAAGTCACCTAGTATCCTTGGAGAGTTCCTTGACAACTTTGACACTTACTGGATAGTCTTGACAGGTTTGACAACTGGAAAGCTCCTTAACATCTCCTTGACAGCTTGACAGTTCCTTGTTAGTTGGACAGCTCTTTGACAGTCAAGCTGTTCCAGTACACCCACAACACTGGCATTTACCCAGAAATGTGGAAAATTGCCCTGTTATTCCTTGCATACAAAAAGCAGGACAAATCCAACCTAGTCAATTACTGCCCATCAGTCTACCCTTGACCATCAGTAAAGTGATAGGAGAAGTCATCAACAGTACTATCAAGCGGTGCTTCCTTAACAATAACCTGCCCACTGATGCTCATTTTGTGTTCCACCAGGATCATTCAGCTGCTGACCTGATTACAGCCTGGTTCAAGCAGCTGAATGCCAGAAGTGAAGTGAGAGTGACTGCCCTGGACATCAAGGCAGCATTTGACCCAGTATGGCATCAAGGAGCCCGAGTAAAACTGGAGACAATAGGAATCGGCAGAAACCCCTCTGCTGGTTGGCACAAAGAAAGATGGTTGTGGTGGCTGGAAGTCAACCATTTCAGTCTCAAGACCATCAAGTAGCATCCTCGGCCCAAACATCATCAGCTGCTCCATCAATGACCTTCCCTCCATCATAAGGTCAGAAGTGGGAATGTTTTTGCTGATAATTGCACAATGTTCGGCACTACTCGCATCTCTTCAGATGCTGAAGCAGTCCACGTTCACATGTTGCAAGACATGGACAATGTCCAGGCTTGGGTTGACAAGTGGCAAGTAACACACACGCCACACAAGTGCCAGACATTGACCATCTCCAACAAGAGAGAATCTAGCCATCATCCTTAGATATTCAATAGCATTACTATTGTTGAATCCCCCACTATCGACAATGCACCCTCCCCGAAGAGCTCAACGCATTCTATGCCCATTTTGAGCAAGAGGTCAGCGAAAGGATCGGTATCCAAGGTCACCATCACAGATATCAGATCAGCCTTCTTGAAAGTTAACCCATGGAATGCAACCTGGATGAGTACTCAGATCCTGCGCAGAACAGCTGGTGCGGCTATTTGCAGACATCTTTAACCTCTCCTTACACTGATCTGAGGTCCCTATTTGCTTCAGAGACTATCATCTCTGTACCAAAGAAAACCCAGGCAGTGTGCCTTAATGACTATCGTCCGGTGGCTCTGACATCCATAATCATGAAGTGCTTCGAAAGGTTAGTCATGGCACGAATCAATTTTAGCCTCCCAGATTGCCTGGATCCACTGCAGATCGTCTCTCCTGAAGCTGCCTTGGGATCCTATCCAAATGGGTACCCTGGTTATCCAAACACATTCACCAAGCTCAGGCCTCCTCTTACCTGTCCCATTCTGCACACTTCAGGTTCTACAATGCTGTTCTGCCCAAAAATGCCCCATCAGCGGAGGCAGCTGGTGGTTTAACCAGCCTGCTGCCTCTGTGAATTGCGTGAACCCTGGTCCGAATCTAGCCCTGCTCCCGGGAAGATAGAAAGATTGGCTGCGGGGGTAGGACCACTTGGCCTCACTCCACAGCACTCAGTGTCCCACCGACAACCACACCCTGCCCTTGATGCCAATGTGCAACCCCCACTCTGCCATCACTTACCTCTGGTCTGCATCGTTGCTCAATCTTGAGCCTCCAGTGGGCGTATTTCCCGTAACAGCCAACACCTCCCCGGTGAACCTAGCTGAGCCAAAAGGGCTGCCGGGGTGGGATCTCCTGCCCTCGGGGTCCTGATCTTTTAGAAGGTGCGCCGTAAGTGGCCAGATGGACTTGTGATTCTGCAAACCATCCCCCAAGGAGGCAAGACAGGGTCTCCCAATGGGTGGCAAGACCCTTGCCATCGCGATACAAAACCCTGCTCCCTCCTTCCCTCCCCCCCCGCCGCCCCTCCCCCCCTCCAACTACCCCCCACCCCCCCACCCCCCCCCCGCCCCCGCCCCCACCCCCCAACCCGCCCCACACAGATCTGCATTTCTTGCACATTGATCATAAAAATCGTGGCCGGAATTCTCCAGCCGCTCAAGTGGGTTTCCCGCCCGCATGGGGTGATGTCAATGGGAATTCCCATTGACAGCGGTGGGACCAGAGAATTCCGCTGCTAACAAACGGCCTGCCACCTCCCGCCAGTGGGAAACATGCGGCTGGGAGGCGGGAGACCTCCAGCCCTGGTGTCCTTATGTTAGACTCTGAGCACTTGACTCAAAGCTCAGAGGCAAATTTTCTAAATTCAGCTGCTGGAGCCTTGGCTCCAACATCTAATCATTAGTCGTCTCTGAAGGAGGTTGTGTGTGTTTTTGAGCAGTTAATTCTGTGATCAGTCATAAACATTAGGAAGTCGTGTGTAACAAGACAAATATACGCTAGCAATGGAGTGTGCACAAGTGGCTGTGAATTAACCGTTGCTTTCACAAGGCTCTTTGTCCCATAAACGTTAAGCAACTGAAGATCGATTGTAAATTGTAGATTACAATCGCCATCGTTGTCACAAGGTTAAGGCACCATTGTTGGTTTGAAGCTCAAAATTAATGACTAACAACATCTTCGAGCGATATACTCGAACTTCCAATGAAAAGCATCCTTATAATGGAGGGACTTTCAACGGGGAAAAGAATATAGTTCACCAGAAAGTCCAATCTCTTTCAGAACTTGCAGTGAGAATCTGGAAGAACAGGAGTTTGTTTCCAATATAAAGGAGTTGAGTCAGTTTGAATGAAACGCATGTTTGATTACTGCCCTGGAAACAAAATAGAAAAACTTGCATTCATAAAGCACTTTTCATGAGCACCAGACATCTCAAAGTGTTTCACAGCTAATCAAGTACTTTTTAAAGTGTAGTGATTGGTGTAATGTAGGAAACACTGAGGCCGGAATTCTCCCATCCCGCCCTCACTGGAATTCTAGCGGAAGGGGGGCTGACCATGTAAAGGTCCACTGAAATCAGGCAGGAATCTCCAGTTTTCAGGTGAGCGCAGCCAGCGAATCCCACCCTTAATATCCTCTGTATATTTTTTTTATGTGTAAATAAAACGGACAGCAACTGAGCCTGTATAATCTAATACACCTGTGTCACTGTTATATTATTAATACTGTGACACATACCAAACAGAGAACAAAGTCAATTATTTAACTTCACTAAAGACTCAGGCTAGAATTTAGTGCTCTCTCGAGTGGCAAGTTTGCTGGCATGGATTCAGTTAATCAGCTGGGAGGGAGGTGAGTGGGTGGCACGGCGGCACAGTGGTTAGCACTGCTGCCTCACAGTGCCAGGGACCCGGGTTTGATTCCCAGCTTGGGTCACCGTCTGTGTGAAGTCTGTACGCTCTCCCTGTGTCTGCGGGGGTTTCCTCCGGGTGCTCCAATTTCCTCCCACAGTCTGAAATATGTGTTGGTTAGGTGCATTGATCCGAACAGATACCAAAGTGTGGCAACTAGGGGTATTTTGCTGTAACTTCATTGTAGTGTTAATGTAAGCTTTACTTGTGACTAATAAATACACTACTTTTACTTTGAGCGCGGACCTCCCACCTTCCCACCTCTGACCTGATTAAATCTTTGGTGGGAAGGCCCGTGAATGGCCTTCCCATCCAACTGTCAATTGAGACCCTAAGTGGGCAATTAGTATATATTCAAGGACCATATCCCAACACCACCGGTACTCAGTATCAGACAGGGGATGGTAAATCTTACTGGGGATTGCCTGTGGGCTCCAGGCGAGTGTGTGTGTATGAGAGTGAGAGAGTGTGTGTGTATGAGAGTGAGAGAGTGTGTGTGTGTATGAGAGTGAGAGTGTGTATGTATGTGAGTGAGAGAGTGTGTGTATGTGAGAGTGTATGTGTGTGTGAGTGAGAGAATGTGTGTATGTGAGTGAGAGAGTGTGTGTATGTGTGAGTGTATGTGTGTGTGAGTGAGAGAGTGTGTGTATGTGAGTGAGAGAGTGTGTGTATGTGAGTGAGAGAGTGTGTGTATGTGAGTGAGTGTGTGTATGTGAGTGAGTGTGTGTATGTGTGAGTGAGTGTGTGTGTGTGAGTGAGAGAATGTGTGAGTGTGTGAGAGTGAGAGAATGTGTGTGTGTGAGAGAGTGAGAATGTGTGTGTAAGTGAGAGTGTGTGCGTGTGTGTGAGTTTGTGTGAGTGAATGTGTGTGAGTGTGAGAGTGTATGTGTGTGTGTGAGTGAGTGAGTGTGTGTGTGTGAGAGAGTATATGTGTGTGTGTGTGCGTGTGCGAATACTTGTACTTCAACAGCAAGTCTCAAAGACCATTTGAGGTATTGGATGGAGGAGTTAATGAACCTGCCAGCACGTAGGAACGAAGTACAATATAGAGTCAATGCTGAAAAAGCACTTGTCTTCTTGGGCTAATGATTGTCTTTATTGATATTCACTTCCACGATACTCTCCACCTCATTCATTATATCATCCCAGACGTGAACAGAATGAAGGGGATGTGAATTAAATTAAGCACAATTCAGATTGGTTTTGATTTTCAAGGTGAGACTCCTTTAACATACTGTTGGGGCTGGGCAGTGGTCTTTCCCTCTGCAGATTCCAGGCGGAGGAAATTAAAATCTCTTGAACCTGCTGGTTATAAAGGGTCCCAGCCACACATCCCGGGGAGCTCCTTGTGATTGTGATGCTGCCTCCATTATGCTGATAATATTTATTATAGATTCCTCCCCCGTCAGGTACCATGCCCAAAGAGGACAATGGCAACCATGAATTTCCATTGGATTGGTCCATGATGATGCAGTGGTTTGCTGTTGCCTCCTAAACGATGGATGATCCGGAAACTCCCACTCTTAGCACCTGCCATATTGGAAGGACTTACAGGATAATCAACTTGTTTGATTACACACCTTCCATGGCTATCAAGTCCTGAAGCATGACTTGAAGGATGAGGACCTCCCCGTGAACCTGCTCCTGGGCCTGGCAAGGTGTGCCATCTACAGGTCCAGGCAGCGGGTGATCGGGGGGGTCATCCAACTTGACCGTCTGCCCCTCTACCGTGGTTATATTCACGGCTGGGGAAAAGGAACATGCAGTGTCTGAGGGCACAGTTGATGCCTTCCGTGCCCGCTGGACACCGCAGGGATTGGGGTGTATTTTTGACCCCGTTAATCACATTTTAATTTGATGTTTTAAGTTTCCTTTCCGCTTTGTCTTTGGTTCGGGTGGTTCCCCTCCTTTTAGGGAGCTTCCCCTTTTGAGTTATCCCTAAGTTAATTTGATTTTGTTTATTTGGTTGGACAACAAAACATGTGCTGAAGTGGGACTTGACCCCTGGAGCTTCTGGTTCACAAGTAGAGAGGGACGCTACTGCGCCACCACATGACCACCTGGGATTACAGATTATCCAGTCAGCAACACATTGCTGTTCATGGGAGTTTTCTCTACACAAACTGGAGGAAGGAAGGGCGGGGGGAAGGAAGGAAGGGAGGGAAGGAAGGAAGGAAGGGAGGGAAACGGGGGTGGGAGGGGGATTTTCCACTCATAAAATGTCTTTCGTGATCACTAAACCTCTTAACCTGCTTTGTGAAGTACTTTTGAATTGTAATCACTGTAGTCAATGTCGGAAACGTGGCTGCCAATTTATGCACAGGAGGATCCCACAATGTGATATTGACCAGTGTGATAAGGATAACCGATAACCTAATAATCGAATAATAATGATAATCCTTTTTCCTCAACCATGGTTTCCCACCTACAGTTATCGACAGGGCCCTTGATAGCGTCCATCTCCTGCGCCACGGCCCTCACCCCCTCCCCTCCCTCCCAGAACAAGGATAGAGCCCCCCTTGATCTCACATTTCACCCCACCACCCTCCACATGCAAAGCATAATCCTCCGCCATTTTCACCAACTCCAACGTGATGCCACCACCAAACACATCTCCCCTTCACTCCCTCTGGCAGCATTCCACAGCGACCATTCCCTCCAGGATAACCTAGTCCACTCCTCCACTATATCCAACACCTCTCCCGTCACTCATGGCACCTTCCCATGCAATCACAGAAGGTGTAACACCTGCCCCTTTACCTCTCCCATGCTCACCATCCAAGGTCCAAAACACTCATTCCAGGTTAAGCAGCGTTTCACTTGTACCTCTTTCAATTTGGTCTATTGCATTCACTGCTCCCAATGTGGTCTCCTCTATATCGGAGAGACCAAGCATAGACAGGGTGATCGCTTTGCTGAGCACCTTCGGTTTGTGTGCAATCAGGACCCTGACCTTCCCGTTGCTGCCATTTTAACACACGATCCTGCTCCCGTGCCCACATGTCTGTCCTTGGCCTGCTGCAATGTTCCAGTGAAGCTCAACGCAAACTGGAGGAACAGCATCTCATCTTCCGGCTCGGCACTTTACAGCCTTCCGGTCTCAACATCGAATTCAACAATTTCAGATGATTCGCTCTACCCCACCTCGACCCCTTTGTTTTCATTTTATTTCATTTTTAACTGTTCTCTACCTTTTATTTCTTGTCTTTCTTTATTTTTCTCCCCCCCTTCCCCCTATTTTATCCCCCCTTTTTTCCTTACCTTTTCTCTTTTTCTCCCTCTTTACTTCCCCTTTTTCTCAATTTTACCTCTCTCCCACCCATCTCCCCCTCCCTCCCCACATCTTCATCTGTCACAGTTTACCCTCTGATTTCAGCTTCTCTGCCATTTGGCCATTCACTTCTCTTATTCTCTCTATGGACTGCCATTAGCAGCCTTTCCCCATCTATACATATGGATGATATTGGAATAGTGTAGATTAGAGGGGCTTTAGATTGGTACCACTGGTTGGCGCAACATCAAGGGCCGAAGGGCCTGTACTGCGCTGTAATGTTCTATGTTCTATGTTCTATGGTTTCTGTGGCTATGATTCATCTTTCATTCCCTCCCCCTGCAGTATAAATATCTCCCACTTTCTAGGTCTTTTAGCCTGAAACCAAAAGACAAAATGCTGGAAAATCTCAGCAGGTCTGGCAGCATCTGTAAGGAGAGAAAAGAGCTGACGTTTCAAATTCAGATGGGGCTTTGACAAAGGGTCATCTGGGTTCGAAACGTCAGCTCTTTTTTCTCCTTACAGATGCTGCCAGACCTGCTGAGATTTTCCAGCATTTTCTCTTTTGGTGACCAACAACCTGTTTTTTTTTGGTGTGATGTTGATTGAAGAATAAATGTTAGTCAGGGCGCTAAGAGGAATCCCCCTGTTGTATGTTCGCAATTGTTCCATGGAATCTTATACGTCCATCCAAGAGGGCCCAGCTTTACCACCTCGGGAGCAGCACTGCCTCAGTAATGCACTGGAACGCCAGACTGAATTGTGCTCAGGCCCTGGAGAGGGGCTTGGACCACCAGCTGCAGACTCACAGACAGGACCGTTATTACGGTGCTTTGGGACACCCCCTGTGGTTATGAAAGGCACTTTATAAATGTAAGCCTTTATTTTCTTCCTAACTTGACAACTTGCCCAAGGAAACCAGAAAAATGATTAAAGTGGAGAAGAGAAAAAATTTAACTTCAGAAAGTGGATTGGGGCACATGGCAGGGAGATTAAATCCTACAGCTGATCACCAAACCTGTGAGTATTCAATATTGGCACTGTGATGGAACTGTTAAAAGCATTCCACTCTCAACACGAACAGCATTCACCTGGAGTACAAATCTCACCCAATTTTTTTTTTTAAAAGGAATTTTTGTGAAAGGCATTACTGTATATATTGAAAGATTAAATGGGCCATGTTTCCCACTTGTTTGCGTTTAGCTATTCTTCAGTTAATTCTTCACACAACTGACACACTCAAAGGAAGGGAGATACGGTGGCACAAGTGGTTAACACTGCTGCTTCATAGCCGCCAGGGACCCAGGTTCGATTCCTGACTTAGATCACTATCTTTGTGGAGTTTGCAAGTTCTCCCCGTGTCTGTGTAGGTTTCCTCTGGATGACTTCATAGAACTTCATAGAAACCCTACAGTGCAGAAAGAGGCCATTCGGCCCAACGAGTCTGCACCGACCACAATCCCACCCAGGCCCTAACCCCATATTGCTACATAGTTACCCGCTACTCCCTCTAACCTACGCATCTCAGGACACTAAGGGGCAATTTTAGCACGGCCAATCAACCTAACCCGCACATCCTTGGCCTGTGGGAGGAAACCGGAGCACCCGGAGGAAACCCACGCAGACACGAGGAGAATGTGCAAACTCTGCACAGACAGTGACCCGAACCGGGAATCGAACCCAGGTCCCTGGTGCTGTGCCACTGTGCCACCGTGCCGCCCCTTTCACAGTACTTGTTTTGTTTGTAGGGGGGGGGAAGGAGAATGAAGGAAACGGAAGTTGCATCAACCTCTCCCACCCTTACATACCTCCTAATGGTTAGAGAAAGAAGGAAAGAGGATGGAGATAGGGAGGAAGGAGATTAATGAACAAAATGAGTGTTCTAGAGATTACTAAATTGGTTTTTCGTTAGAGTTTGCGGTGGTGACATTTTGCAGACATCCTAGTGCCAGGCACTCTAGCCCACACCGCAGTGATTATTGCTCTGGCCATTATCCTTTCCAATAATACCTCTCTCTCTACCCACATGGTAACGTATAATTAGAGAATCTTGAAACTACACAACACATCACTGCCAAATGCCACTTCCTAAAGAGGGTGCAATTTGTGCTGTCAATGTTGTGGTTAATTACACATCAGTTTCACTTTGGCAATTTGTTACTGCACTGTGGAGTTGGGACATTTCTTACGGCAGACTTAGTCACCAAGGCAGAATTTATCGCTACTTTAAAAAGGAAGGTTATATTTTAGTGCAATGCTGTAAGTAGTGAGACTGTTTGCAAGGTAATCTGAATCGTTGTGGCCAACATTACTGCACACATCAGTGAATGATAAATTCCATATTGCTCTTCCTTTCCCCCAGGGCTTCGGCAATCTGCGTAATTTCTTCAATAAGTTCAACGAACCCGGTCCCAGAACTGTACTATTATTATCCTATACGCAGAAGTTACAGGATGGAAGCAGGCCATTTGGTTCAAGCAGTGCGTTTCCAGCTTTTAACCTCCGCATGAGTATTTAGCTTAATTACATTCATCCACCCATTCCCTGGATCCCTTTATCTGCCGATCAAATATAATTTTCTATGTTGGCGCATTGGTGATATTCCGCAATAGTTCCTGGCTTAGTCAGCGAACTCCACAGTCTCACAGCTCTGTGCATGAAGAACTTTCCAGTGCTTCCTATCTCATGTGTTCCATCATAATAGACCACTCAGTTACTGGAAACAATCTATTTCTATCTGTCCCATCCTTTAAACGTTTATATATTACCTCAGAATCTGCATTGTGCCATTGGAAAGAAGCACAACTGCATCAATCTTACATAATTCTTTGTACTTTAAAAATTCTACACCTGTTGAAAAACATCGACGGGCGGCGCGGTGGCACAGTGGTTAGCGCTACTGCCTTACAGCGCCAGGGACCTGGGTTCAATTCCCGGCTTGGCTCACTGTCTGTGCGCAGTCTGCACGTCCCCTCCGTGGGTTTCCTCCGGGTGCTCCAGTTTCCTCCCACAGTCCAAAGATGTGCTGGTTAGGTGCGCTGGTCATGCTAAATTCTCCCTCAGTGTGCCCGAACAAGCGCTGGAGTGTGGCGACTAGGGGATTTTCACAGTAACTTCACCGCAATGTGAATGTAAGCCAACTTGTGACACTAATAAATAAACTTTCATGCAGTGTGGTTTGCATTTGTATTAATAGGTCATAACTGTGGTCATGTATCAGCGTCAAGTAATTTAAAGTAAAGGTAAAGTCGCCATAATCCCACATGACCATCAGCCCTTTGAGGGGGAGAGCTGACTGCTGATGATTTAACCTGAGGGTCACCACACCTCAGGCAACGGCAAGGTTGAGAAAGCGGGGTCTTCATGAATAACCTCAGCCGGGGGTATGGGAATTGAACCCACGCTGTTGGCGTTGCTCTGCATTACTAACCAGCCGTGCAGCCAACTGAGCTAAACTGACTCCCAATTTTATATATACCTTAAGTAGGAGCACTTGACTATTACCAGGTGGGAATGCCAGGAAGTCAGAATATTTTGCTGCATCATGAATGGGACAGACCCGAACTGCCAGTTAGTTCACTTCCATCAGTCATTTTGCTCTGGGAGAAGGCAAGGAAACCGTGAGGAAGTGTCAACGTGAGGGGAAAATGTGCTCAGAGAGATAGGGTCATCAAGTGGGCCTCACTTCAGTAAGGCCTTTGACAAGGTCCCTCATGGCAGGCTGATGCAGAAGGTGAAGTCACATGGGATCAGAGGTGAGCTGGCAAGGTGGATACAGAACTGGCTCGGTCATAGAAGACAGAGGGTAGCAGTGGAAGGCTGCGTTTCTGAATGGAGGGCTGTGACAAGTGGCGTTCCTCAGGGATCTGTGCTGAGACCTCTGCTGTTCATAGTACATATGAATGATTTGGAGGAAAATGTAACTGGTTTGATTAGTAAATTTGCAGATGACACAAAGGTTGGTGGATTTGCGGATAGCGATGAGGACGATCAGAGGATACAGCAGGATATAGATCGGGTGGAGGCTTGGGCGGAGAGATGGCAAATGGAGTTTAATCCGGACAAATGTGAGGTAATGCATTTTGGAAGGTCTAATACAGGTAGGAAATATACAATAAATGGCAGAACCCTTAAGAGTATTGATAGGCAGAGGGATCTGGGTGTACAGGTACACAGGCCACTGAAAGTGGCAACGCAGGTGGAGAAGGTAGTCAAGAAGGCATACGGCATAGAACATAGAACATAGAAAGCCACAGCACAAACAGGCCCTTCGGCCCACAAGTTGCGCCGATCACATCCCCACCTCTAAGCCTATCTATAGCCCTCAATCCCATTAAATCCCATGTACTCATCCAGAAGTCTCTTAAAAGACCCCAACGAGTTTGCCTCCACCACCACCGACGTCAGCCGATTCCACTCACCCACCACCCTCTGAGTGAAAAACTTACCCCTGACATCCCCCCTGTACCTACCCCCCAGCACCTTAAACCTGTGTCCTCTCGTAGCAACCATTTCAGCCCTTGGAAATAGCCTCTGAGAGTCCACCCTATCCAGACCCCTCAACATCTTGTAAACCTCTATCAGGTCACCTCTCATCCTTCGTCTCTCCAGGGAGAAGAGACCAAGCTCCCTCAACCTATCCTCATAAGGCATGCCCCCCAATCCAGGCAACATCCTTGTAAATCTCCTCTGCACCCTTTCAATGGCTTCAACATCTTTCCTGTAATGAGGTGACCAGAACTGCGCGCAGTACTCCAAGTGGGGTCTAACCAGGGTCCTATAAAGCTGCAGCATTATCTCCCGACTCCTAAACTCAATCCCTCGATTAATGAAGGCTAGTACGCCATACGCCTTCTTGACCGCATCCTCCACCTGCGAGGCCGATTTAAGAGTCCTATGGACCCGGACCCCAAGGTCCCTCTGATCCTCTACACTGCTAAGAATGGTACCCTTCATTTTATACTGCTGCTCCATCCCATTGGATCTGCCAAAATGGATCACCACACACTTATCCGGGTTGAAGTCCATCTGCCACTTCTCCGCCCAGTCCTGCATTCTATCTATGTCTCGCTGCAACTTCTGACATCCCTCCAAACTATCCACAACACCACCTACCTTGGTGTCGTCAGCAAACTTACCAACCCATCCCTCCACTTCCTCATCCAGGTCATTTATGAAAATGACAAACAGCAAGGGTCCCAGAACAGATCCCTGGGGCACTCCACTGGTCACTGACCTCCATGCAGAGAAAGACCCCTCCACAGCCACTCTCTGCCTTCTGCAGGCAAGCCAGTTCTGGATCCACAAGGCAACAGCCCCTTGGATCCCATGCCCTCTCACTTTCTCAAGAAGTCTTGCATGGGGGACCTTATCGAACGCTTTGCTGAAGTCCATATAGACCACATCCACCGCTCTTCCTTCGTCAATGTGCTTGGTCACATTTTCAAAGAACTCAACCAGGCTCGTAAGGCACGACCTGCCCCTGACAAAGCCGTGCTGACTACTTTTGATCATACTAAACTTCTCTAGATGATCATAAATCCTGTCTCTCAGGATCCTCTCCATCAACTTACCAACCACTGAGGTTAGACTCACCGGTCGGTAATTTCCCGGGCTGTCCCTGTTCCCTTTCTTGAATATAGGGACCACATCCGCAATCCTCCAATCCTCCGGAACCTCTCCCATCTCCATCGACGATGCAAAGATCATCGCCAAAGGCTCCGCAATCTCCTCCCTCGCCTCCCACAGTAACCTGGGGTACATCCCATCCGGTCCCGGCGACTTACCAACCTTGATGCCATTCAATAGTTCCAACACATCCTCTTTCTTTATGTCCACATGCTCGATCCTTTCTGTCCTCCGCAATCCAGCAGTACAACCACCCAGATCCCTTTCCACCGTGAATACCGAGGTAAAGTATTCATTAAGCACCTCCGCCATTTCTAACGGTTCCGCACAAACTTTTCCCCCTTCACCTTTTAAGGGTCCTATGCCTTCACATCTCATCCTTTTACTCTTGACATATTTGTAGAAAGCCTTGGGATTCTCCTTAATCTTACCCGCCAAGGTCTTCTCATGACCCCTTCTCGCTCTCCTAATTTCCTTCTTCAGCTCCTTCCTACATCGCGTATACTCCTCTAAATCCTTAACACCTCCTAGCTCTCTGAACCTTCTGTACGCCTCTCTTTTCTTATTTACCAGGTTCATCACAACCTTCGTGCACCACGGTTCCCGTACCCTACCAACACCCCCCTGTCTCATCGGAACGTTGTCATGCAGAGCTCCAGACAAACATTCCTTGAAAATCCTCCACTTTCCTTCGGCACTTTTCCCCAAGAATGCCTCCTTCCAATTTACCCGTCTAATTTCCTCCCTGATGACACTGCATGTTTGCCTTCATCAGCCAGGGCACTGAGTTTAAAAAGTGGCAAGTCATGTTGCAGCTTTATAGAACCTTAGTTAGGCCGCACTTGGAATATAGCGTTCAATTCTGGTCGCCACACTACCAGAAGGATGTGGAGGCTTTGGAGAGGGTACAGAAAAGATTTACCAGGATGTTGCTTGGTATGGAGGGCATTAGCTATGAGGAGAGGTTGGAGAAACTTGGTTTGTTCTCACTGGAACGACGGAGGTTGAGGGGCGACCTGATAGAAGTCTACAAGATTATGTGGGGCATGGACAGAGTGGATAGTCAGAAGCATTTTCCCAGGGTGGAAGAGTCAATTACTAGGGGGCATAGGTTTAAGGTGCGAGGGGAAAGGTTTAAAGGGATGTACGAGGCAAGTTTTTTACACAGAGGGTGGTGGGTGCCTGGAACTCGCTGCCGGGGTGGGTAGTGGAAGGAGATACGGTAGTGACTTTTAAGGGGCGTCTGGACAAATACACGAATAGGATGGGAATAGAGGGATACAGTCCCTGGAAGGGTAGGGGGTTTTAGTTCAGTCGGGCAGCATGGTCGGTGCAGGCTTGGAGGGTCAAATGGCCTGTTCCTGTGCTGTAATTTTCTTTGTTCTTTAGCAAGGAAGTAAAGCAAAGTAATTCGAGAAGGTGGAGGGGGAGGTGTCATAATACAATCAAACCTTTTATACACTTAATGAAAGATTGAGGGTTTGAGAACTTGCTTACACGAGGAAGAGACAGGTATATTCTGAGCATTCTGACTGATCAGGGCTGTAATATAATAATGTTTCTGCGATGAGTTGTGGGCGACTGTGAAAATTTGCAACACTTGGAGCCAAATGGAGATAAAATTAGTATAAGGAACACAATGGGGGGGAATTTTCCCATTCCACCCGCTATGGGAAACGTAGCGGGCGGGAGGAGGGGCGGACCATGAAAAAGTCTGTTGACCTTGGGCGGGATTTTTCGATTTTGGGGCGAGCGGCAGATGAAAAATCCCGCTCCAGGTGTGAAATTACAAAATCCCGAACCAGAACCAGACCAAAAGACTTGTTAAATTAATTAAATATTTTCAAAATACTCCCCTTAATTTCTATACAAACTATAGAATGAAGGAAACATCAGAGTTGGAAGCACTGAAGACCAACATCAATGTTGAAGAGGATATGATGTGGAGATGCCGGCGTTGGACTGGGGTGGGCACAGTAAGAAGTCTCACAACACCAGGTTAAAGTCCAACAGGTTTATTTGGCAGCACGAGCTTTCGGAGCACTGCCCCTTCATCAGGTGAGTGGATGCCAATCACCTTCAGCCCCTGATGAAGGAGCAGCGCTCCGAAAGCTCGTGCTGCCAAATAAACCTGTTGGACTTTAACCTGGTGTTGTGAGACTTCTTATGGAGGGGATATGGGCAGTGAAGTAAGCCCCAGGGGAGATCATTCAGGGGAAGACCATGGAGGGGGATTTGGACGTGAAAATCCTGACATCAACTTGCAGGTCAAAACAAATGAATGTAATTTGGAAAGGACAGGCTGGTTAGCCATGTCGGGCGTTGCAGAAAAGGATTTTGAATTATGCCAACTGAGTTGAGGAGAGATGGCCAGGCAAAGCAGAGGATTACAGAAATCTATTTCAAAAGTAATGAAAATATTGATCGAGTGGGAGAGAGGCTGAGGTGCAACTTGGCTATGGTCTCGAGGTGGGGAAATACAGCCTTGGTGACCAACCAGATGTGAAATTAAAACAGAACAGAGTTGCAAGAACACCAAATCTGCACAACACCTGGTTCAGCCTGTATGGGATTAGAGCTGGAAACTGGGACCTAAAAGGATCAGTTTGATCTTCCGTATGTTGAGCTCAAGGTAACTTGAGTTCATCGCGTCTGTCAAGCAGCCAATTAGTAATAGCGATTAACTTTCTTTCAGTTGGTAGTATACTAACTCCTGAGTCAAGAGGCCTCGGATGAAAACACACTTCAGTGATTTGAGTACATATGATCCACTTGTGCTTGACGCTTCAGCGTTGTATTGAGGGAGTGCTGCGCTGTCAGAGGTGCCGGCTTTCAGGTGAGATTTTAAAAAGAGATCCCGTCTTCCTTCCCCAGAGACTTCAGTTCAATGTTTCATTCAATAGACAGTACCATCAATGGTTGAAACACTCTTTCAATATTTGTAATCTTACAGCTTTTATTTTAGTGATTGCAGTATCTGAGATGCCTTAGGCTTATCGAGTGTGCAAAGCAGTCAGAATCATAGAATCTTACAGTGCAGAAGGAAGCCATTCGGCCCATCGAGTCTACACCAACCACAATATCACCCAGGCCTTATCCCCATAACCCCATGCATTTACCCTCGCTAGGCCCCCTGACACTAAGGGGTAATTTAGCATGGCCAATCACCTAACCAGCACATAGAATCATAGAAACCCTACAATGCAGAAAGAGGCAATTCGACCCATCAAGCCTGCACCGACCACAATCCCAACCAGGCCCTAACCCCATATCCCTACATATTTACCCACTCATCCCTCTAACCTACGCATCTCAGGACTCTAAGGGCCAATTTAGCACGACCAATCAACCTAACCCGCACATCTTTGGACTGTGGGAGGAAACCGGAGCACCCATAGGAAACCCACGCAGAGAATGTGCAGTCAGTGACCTAAGCCGGGAATCGAACCCGGGACCCTGGCGCTGTGAAGCAGCAGTGCTAACCACTGTGCTACCATGCCACCCTCAGTTTAATGCAGTTTAATAAGGTAGAAATGTAAAATTGATCAGTTCTGCATTAGAAGCAAAAACCGTTTTGTGGATAAGTTTTAAAAATGAAAGGCTTGATTCCTATCTCTCTTTTTCAAAAATAAGAAAAGGAAAGGAAAAGAAAATTGGGAATTAACATTGATTGGAAACTGCATCAGCCATAAAAAACCAAGAGCAGGTTAGAGGCTGGGAATTCTGTGGAGAGTAATTCACCTCCTGACTCCCCAAATCCTGTCCATCATCAACAAGGCACAAGTTAGGAGTGGAATGGAATATTCTCCACTTGCCTGAATGAGTGCAGCTGCAACAACATTCAAAGCTCAACGCCATTCAAGTCAAAGCAGCCCACTTGATTGGCACCCCATTCAGTATCTTAAACAGTCACTCTCTCCACCACAGGCACACCATGGCTTCAGCATGTACCATCCGCAGCATCTTACCAAGACTCCTTCAATAGCAACTCCTGGAAGGACTAAGGCAGCACATGTATGGGAACACCACCACCTGCAAGTTCCCCTCCAAATCACACACCATCCTGACTTGCAACTGTGTCACCATTCCTTCGCTATCACTAGGTTAAATTCCTCACTTCCTAACAACAATCTGGGTGTACTTACACCAGACGGACTCCGCAGTCCAAGAAGGCGGCTCACCACCATTTTCTCAACGATAATTAGGAGTGGGCAAGAAATGCTGGCCTAGCCAGGGACACTCACACTTTGGCCGGAATTTTACAGGCACACCCGCCCAAGGCTCATGAGATTGCGCCCGAGGCCAACGGAGAATGTCGTCCTGCGAGCCTTGCCCGTCTCAATTTCAGGACATGGCGTGTTGGTAAAATCAGGACTTTTGGGAATGAATAAAAGACATGTCGGTTGAGTGGAAGATATTGGAATGCACAAGAGGCCAGAATTAACATGGATACCTCGGAGGGCCGTGGGGCTGGAGGAGAATACAGAGATAGGGAGGGGCAAGGCCATTTAGCGATTTGAAAACAAGGATGAGAACTTTCAAATCAAAACAGTGCTTGAACAGGAACAAATATAAATCAGTGAATGCAGATGTACTTCAGATGTACAACGGTATTCACTGAGAGTTAAGGCACGGGCAACTGGATGTTCTCAAGATTACGAAGAACAGAAAGTGGGAGTCCGGCCAGAAGTGGAATAGTTGAGTCTGGAGGTAACAAAAGCAGATGAGCATCTAATGTACCTCCTCCACGTGAATGTGTCGACAGTAGATGCTGTTACGGTGGCACAGTGGGTAGCACCGCTGCCTCACAGCATCAGGGACACGGAATTCAATTCCGGCCTTGGGTAACGTTTGTGTGGAGTTTGCGCATTCTCCCAGTTTCCTCCGGGTGCTCCGGTTTCCTCCCATACTCCAAAGATGTGTGGGTTAAGTGGGTTGGCCATACTAAATTACCCCTTAGTGTCAGGAGGCAATGGCCCAGTGGTATTATCGCTAGACTTTTAATCCAGAAACTCAGCTAATGTTCTGGGGACCCGGGTTCGAAACCCACCACGGCAGATGGTGCAATTTGAATTCAATTAACCCAAAATAAAATCTGGAATTACGAATCTACTGATGACCATGAAATCATTGTTGATTGTTGGAAAAACCCACCTGGTTCACGAATGTCCTTTAGGGAAGAAAATCTGCCATCTTTACCTGGTCTGGCCTACATGTGACTCCAGAGCAATGTGGTTGACTCTCAACTGCCTTTGAATAACTAGAGATGGGCAATAAATGCTGGCCAGCCAGCGATGCCCGTGTCCCCACAAATGAATAAAAGAAAAACGACTGGCGGGGTAAATATGTGGGGTTACAGGGATAGGGCCTGGGTTGGATGGTTGTCAGTGCAGGCTCGATGGGCTGAATGGCCTCCTTCTGCACTGTAGGGATTCTGTGATTCTATAAACCAAAGGGAGTATTAGAGCTGATTTTGACTCTCGTCTCACCCACGTCCGACCAGTCAATTGCAGACTCTCTAGCTGCTCTGGCAGAAATCAATTAACCCAGCAAAGGCCTTGCGCTGAACCTGACGCCTCCATGGTCAGTACAGCGCGACCATTCACTGTTAGATCCCCAGGCCATCAGATAAGTCAGTTCTGTGAAGTTTAATTGGGTAACACGATTCAAAATAGTCCAAACTGCAACAGGGCACAAGGTTACACTGCAGCTCGGTCACACAAAGAAAAAAAAATATTTATCCTGAAAAGCAGCAATCAGGTGTTGCTGAAGGAGAGAAAGCAATTTAAGATTTCATGCACATTTATGACACATCAGCATTTTTAGCTGTCACTACTCATTACCCAGACAGTAATGCTCTGGCTCCGTGCCATTGCACAATAGGGTTGCCAAACAAACAAAAAGAGAACAGATGAGGAGGAGAGACAGGAGATGCAGCAACCTTTTCTACCTAAACTTTGTATACCGTAACAGGCCTTAACTGCATTAAAGACAGAATTAGAATATCAAATTAAGCTCACAAAACCAGAGTGCGCTTCACACCGAGTCCAGTCCATGAATATTCCAATCCCATCATTACTGTCAAAATTTGTTTGATAAAATTCCTGTAAAGTGCCTCGGGATCTTTTACAAAGTTAAAAAAACCAGATAAATGAAAGGTAATGCTGTCATTAACATAACCCACACGTCTCTGCCCAGCTTCTCTGAATGAGATCCACTGTGGTCTGATTATTCTGCAACCGTACGCCACCTTCTTCTTCTTCTCGGACTGCCTGCCAGGATTGAGGATAACTTGCTTCCACTCCAGTTTGATGGGGTCTGAGAAGGCTGATGAGTTCAATGTGCAGATCCCACCATATACGGGCCAGGTGGTGCTTGAAGAGTCGGGCAGGTGAGGTACGAGGAGTCTGTGCACTTTCTCCGACACCTCAATTTTGCCTTTGGGTGCTCCCAACGAAGTCTCTCGATGCATTTTTGTGATTTGACTCGATTTGGGCTGCACGGTGGCACAGTGGTTCGCACTGCTGCCTCACAGCACCAGGGACGTGGGTACGATTCCCGGCTTGGGTCACTGTCTGTGTGGAGTTTGCACGTTCTCCCCATGTCTGCGTGGGTTTCCTCCAGGTGCTCTGGTTTCCTCCCACATTCTGAAAGACGTGCTGGTTAGGTGCATTGACCCGAACAGGCGCCGGACTGTGGCAACGAGGGGAATTTCACAGTAACTTCATTGCAGTGTTAATGTAAGCCTTACTTGTGACTAATAAATTTACTTTACTTTACTTTTTATTTTTGTCACGTGTACTAGTATACAGTGAAAAGTATTGCTTCTTGCACGCTATACAGACAAAGCATACCATTCATAGAGAAGGAAATGAGAGAGTGCAGAATGTAGTGTTACAGCCATGGCTAGGGTGCAGAGAAAGATCAACTTAATGCAAGATAAGTCCATTCAAAAGTCTGATGGCAGCAGGGAACAAACCGTTCTTGAGTCAGTTGGTACGTGACCTCAGACTTTTGTATCTTTTTCCTGACGGAAGAAGGTGGAAGAGGGTATGCCCGGTGTGCGTGGGGTCCTTAATTATGCTGGCTGCTTTGCCGAGGCAGCGGGAAGTGTAGGTAGAGTTCGTGGATGGAAGGCTGGTTTGCGTGATGGACTGGGCTACGTTCACGACCTTTTGTAGTTTCTTGCAGTCTTGGACAGAGCAGGAGCCATACCAAGCTATGATACATCCAGAAAGAATGCTTTCTATGGTGCATCTGTAAAAGTTGGAGTTGTAGTTGTTCAGAGCCTTCCCAAATAAAACTTCTCCAGTCAGAAGTCAGGGAGCCCCTTGAGTTGGCAAAGACATTTGACCTCTTCAGGGATGCTTTCAAGACATCCCTAAAGCATTTCCACTATCCTCCTGCCACGATCGAGTTCTGAGTAGAACAGTTGCTTTGGAACTCTGGTGTCATGTGTACAAATGACATGTCTTGCCCAGTGGAACTGAGTTGAGTGATGAGCGCCTCAATGATTGGCACACTTGCTGCTGTTAGGTCATCTTTCTTGCCACTGGATTTGGAGGATCTTATGAAGGCATCTCCAGGGCTTTAAGGTGCTTGCTGTAGGTTGTCCAAGTCTTAAAAGCATATAGGTGTGCAGGGATCACCATCTTGGGTTTTGAGATCCTGGCCCTCTTTTCCTTAGTCAGTTGAAGGCTGAGTTGGCATATTGGAAACAATGATGAATTTTGCCATCTATATCTTCGTTGACAAGAGACTTGAAAGACACAGAAAATGGTCCATGCTTTCCAGGGTCTCACTACTGATCTTAATCAATAGAGGGGTAGGTGTTGTGCTGTGAAGGTTGGCTCTGGAAGGATTGGACCCCCCCCCCCCCCGCCCCCCTGCCACCCCTCCAGAACCCCAGTTCTTCCTTAGTCAACCTTCCTTGGAGAACCTTAGTTTTTCAGATGTTGAGCGAAGGACCCATTTTCTCACATGCCTTGGAGAAAGAGTTGATAAGGGCCTGGAGCCCATCATCTGTAAACTGAAGCTCAGTGACTGAGTTAGAATGATTTTGGTTCTTGGATTGAAGAGAGGGTAGGTTGAACAGTTTCCATTCTGTTCTTTAGATTATCTCCATGCCCTGTGAGTAGTCTGCGAGCAATATCGCAATGAGGAGAAAGAGTTGGTGCACTGACACAATCCCTGTTCAATTCCAGTCTTCACTGAGATAGGGTCTGTGGTGCTTCTGTTGGTGAGGATCATGGTTTTTCGCGTTGTGAGGGAGCAGGAGAGGATGGTGACAAGTTTCTGAGTGAAGTCAAATTCAGGGAGAATGCTCCAGAAGCTTTCATGTTTGACCAAATCAAAGGCTGAAGAACAACAAGGTTTTCTTGAGTAGATGGAATCCCTGCCGTAATTCTGAAGTGCAGCTGAGATGTACTCCTGATACGTAAATCCATGTTGACTTTGTCTGATTATCCCTCACCCGGGAAGAGGAGTTGATGTCTGGGGATCTTGGAGATGTGGGGATCAGCTACAACTCAAGAAGGGTAAAATTCCACCCATCATCTCCAGCACATGGCAAATCCGAGAAAAATGCAAGGAACAGCACCAACCACTTTACATAAAATTTTCTGACTCTACAAAGCCATCCCCTCCTCCCACTTTAAATTGCCAATGGTGTTACTATGGTGTATGTAAATTATTCAATATTGGAGTCGGACCCTTGCTTGGTCCCACAAACCATAAATGTGCTCAAGTTGTTTCCAGTATATAACCCCTATCAACCAGGAAAAGCCTTTCCATTGTAAATTGCAGGTACTACCGATATTACAAGCACAAAAAAAGTCTGAAAAAAGATATGCTCAGAAGTCCAAAGATGTCCAGGTTAGGTTGATTGGCCATGATAAATTGACCCTGGAGTCAGGGGGAATTAGCAGGGTAAATATCTGGGGTTACAGGAATAGGGCCTGGGTCGGGTTGTTTTCCGGTGCAGATTCGATGGGCCAAATGGCCTCCTTCTGCACTGTAGGGATTCTATGATTCTATTCTATGATTCTAAGTGGAAACTGGGATGATATATGTGGAAAAGGTCGACAATGATAACACAACGGAAGCGAGGAATGCAGGACAGAGGAAAACAAACTTATCAAAGATTAGCTTTTACCGAGTTAAGCTATTTGTGCAACATGTTTCAATTGTATCTGATTTTAATCACACATTGTTATCAAAAATATTTTATTGATTTCACTGAACAACATAGTTTACCAAGTCACCTAGGGACTTTGTGTGTACTATCTTCTTGTAACATTTTAGCAGATAAAATGCACTCAAGTGGAATGGAACTACTTAGCTGAATTATTTAAAGAAGCCGCAAAATTAAGCACGGAAGAGCTAGGAGCAGGAGTAGGCCATCTGGCCCCTCGAGCTTGCTCCGCCATTCAATAAGGGGGCGGCACGGTAGCACAGTGGTTAGCACTGCTGCTTCACAGCTCCAGGGACCTGGGTTCAATTCCCGGCTTGGGTCACTGTCTGTGTGGAGTTTGCACATTCTCCTCGTGTCTGCGTGGGTTTCCTCCGGGTGCTCCGGTTTCCTCCCACAGTCTAAAGATGTGCGGGTTAGGTTGATTGGCCATGCTAAAATTGTCCCTTAGTGTCCTGAGATGCGCAGGTTAGAGGAATTAGCGGGTAAATGTGTTGGGATTAGCGGGTAAATGTGTAGGGATAAGGGGGTAGGGCCTAGGTGGGATTGTGGTCGGTGCAGACTCGATGGGCCAGATGGCCTCTTTCTGCACTGTAGGGTTCCTATGATTCTATGAAGATCATGGATGATCTTTTCGTGGACTCAGCTCCACTTACCCGCCCACTCACCATAACCCTTAATTCCATTACTGTTCAAAAATTTATCTATCCTTGCCTTAAAAACATTCAATGAGGTAGCCTCAACTGCTTCACTGGGCAGGGAATTCCACAGATTCACAACCCTTTCTGTGAAGAAGTTCCTCCTCAACTCAGTTCTAAATCTGTTCCCCGTTATTTTGAGACCATGCCTCCTACTTCTAGTTTCACCCGCCAGTGGAAACAACTTCCCTGCTTCTATCTTATCTATTCCCTTCATAATCTTACATGTTTCTATAAGATCTCCCCTCATTCTTCGAATTCCAATGAGTATAGCCCCAGTCTACTCAGTCTCTCCTCATAAGCCAACCCTCTCAACTCCTGAATCAACCTGGTGAATCTCCCCTGCACCCCCTCCAGTGCCAGTATATCCTTTCTCAAGTAAGGAGACCAAAACTGTACACAGTACTCCAGGTGTGGCCTCACAAGCACCCTATACAGCTGCAACATAACTTTGCTGTTTTTAAACTCCGTCCCTCTAGCAATGAAGGACAAAATTCCATTTGCCTTCTTAATTACCTGCTGCACCTGCAAACCAACTCCTTGAGATTCTTGCACAAGGACACCTTTGCACAGCAGCATGCTGCAATTTTTTTCCATTTAAATAATAGTCCATTTTGCTGTTATTCCTACCAAAATGGATGACCTCACATTTACCAACATTGTACTCCATCTGCCAGAGCCTCGTCTGGAAATATCTCGAGTGATCAGGCGGATTAACCCCACAATCCTACATTAGCTTTTTAAAGACATAACTATAAGCTTCTGGTACAAAAGCTCCAACGAAGGGTCATCCAGACTCGAAATGTTGGCTCTATTCTCTCCCCACAGATGCTGTCAGACCTGCTGAGATTTTCCAGCACTTTCTGATTTTGTTTCAGATTCCAGCACCCGCAGTGTTTTGCTTTTATTATTATACAAGATTCTGGTTTCATGATTAACCAAACTACAATGTAGAGAGAATGCAGCATCTCAAGAGAGCCATTGGCACTCGCTGGTGCTTGTGTTCCACAAGCCACTTCGACTCCGCCCCACCATTGAGAAGCTTCATCTTACCTTTCCTACAGAAGAGTAACTTATCCAGGAACACAGGGAAAAATTTTCCAACTCTGGTTGGACATATTCCATAAGGTGTCAAGAACTCCTGCTTCCAACTTTGCAGGCACGCCATTGGTCATTCAATGGGCAGAATTTGGTGTCAGTACGGGGTGGGGGTGGAGGTGGGGGAGCGGGGATGATGGGGCCAGCAGCAGGACTTCTCCCGGGATCAAGGATCTCAGTCAGGGGTGGGTAGGGGGGGGGGAGGAATTGTGCTATAGGAGAGCTGCCAGCCAAGTAGAGACCAGCAATTTTTCTCTCCTCATTAGCGCCACCAGGAACATAGTTGCTGATGTTGATGACACCCACCCACCCACGGCCGTGGATCAAGGAGGATCCCAGGTACAGCTGAGTGGTGGCAGGAAGGGGGTCATGGGCAAGGGTTGAGGGGAGGTGGGTGGGGTCGGCAATATGGGCAGTGGGGGGGTTGCCTCTCAGCGGGTACCTCCCAACGTGGTGTTGGGTCCTTCAATTAAATTGTGAATGCTTCGAATGAGGGGACCACCTGTTGCCTACAAGCATACAAGGCAGGCTTTGCTTATCATGCTCCCCACATGGTGAATCCCATGCCCGAGTCCGGATTAATACTAGCAGAGGCAGGATGAGTCCCCTATGGGGGAACTAACCGCCTTTCTGCACAGACTTAATTGGGGTGGAGGCGGGTTAAGTTCTAGGATCCTGGCACCCTCCCGCCAATTAAATGTCCCCCTCCGTGAAACTCGTCACAGGAGGGCACGAGATTCTGCGCCATCCCATCATACTCGTGATATATCTTCTCACAGTCAACTTGAAAGCCAGTATAGATGACTTTTCATTAACTGATATTTAAGCAGCATCCAGTCAATCTAATAACCTTTTAGCCCCTTGAAAAATCTTTTTAAAACTCACCATTAAAAATTTCCTTCACACATTTTTGAGGAAGAAATGTTTAGTCTCTATTAATCTTCTCCTGCATTGATCCTGAGGAGTAAGTCATTACTTCCTGGAGACTCCAGTGCAGGGCTGTTAACCCTAGGGATGGGGTGGATTCTGATATAATATCAACAGGTATATGGTTTGGTCTCTGGCAGGATGGGGCAATAAACTTTACTTAGTTACTTAGCTCTGTCCAAAACTGCAAAAAACTACAAAGGATCGTGAATGAGGCCCAGTCCATCACGCAATCCAGCCTCCCATCCATTGACTCCATCTACACTTCCCGCTGCCTCGGAAAAGCAGCCAACATAATTAAGGACCCCACGCACCCTAGACTCTTCCATTTCTTCCACCTTCTTCCATCAACCAACCGACTCAAGAACAGCTTCTTCCCTGCTGCCATCAGACTTTTGAATGGACCTACCTCGTGTTAAGTTGATCTTTCTCTACACCCTAGCTATGACTGTAACACTACATTCTGCACCCTCTCCTTTCCTTCTCGATGTAGGATATGCTTTGTCTGTAGAGCGCTCAAGAAACAATACTTTTCACTGTAAACTGATACATGTGACAATAATAAATCAAATCAAAGTTACCAAATGTTTCAGAGGGATAACAGTAGTAAAGTTAACATGGGCCAGAATAATGGGTGACCACCTATCCAAAAGGAAGGCTGTAATAGAAAAAAATGACAGAATAATGGAAGTGAACTTGCAGGTGGGGTGGGAGTGGGGAGGGAGGAAAGTGGGGGTGGCATAAAATCAGGCAACATGGTGGGGGCACAGTTCCAGTCACCTATCCATCTCTGCTGGTACTTTACCAGTCCAAAGAACGTGCTGGTTAGGTGCATTGGCCATGCCAAATTCTCCCTCAGTGTACCCGAACAGGCGCCGGAGTGTGGCAACTAGGGGACTTTCACAGTAACTTCAATACAGTGTTAATGGAAGCCTACATGTGACACTGGTAAATAAACTTTAAGCTTAAAAAGCAGCAAGGGAAGCATTAGGCAACCTGCAAGCACTTGGGGTAAATAAGGTCCTTAAGTGCCAATTGGTGAACACTGAAGGAGGGTTTTCCCTCACGACTGGTCTCCTACCAGTGGCCAAGTAAGGGACTTCCAGCCCTGCCAATCACGGGCAACAAATACCCCTCACCAGGAGTTGCTGGACTGGCCCCAGTGAAGACTCCCGCTCAACTGGAGTGTCTGGCTCCAGCCACAAACATCGGGAGCTGGATGCTGTTGCACTGCTGGGACCAGACTTCTTCCCAAATGGCAGTAGAAGACTTGTCCTGGGCAAAATTCATGATCTAATGACTGTAAAATTGACTTGGGGATTCTTGGTCAAGTGGTGCTGGTGGGCTGGGGTGGGTTTGGGGGCAGAGGGGGTGGTGGTGGGGGGTGGGGGGTGGTAGAGGGTGGGGTTGGGGGGTGTCATCCCGAACTTTAAAACCGGTGAGCAAGACTCCTGCCTGTAAAATTCCATCCTATGCAAATGGAGAGGAAGGGTCGGGATTTTCCAGTCCCGTGAATTCCCACCAGAAGTCAATTTCCAACCCGCCCTCGATGATTTGCGGATGTGACTGGAACATCCCGGCCAAGGTTTCTGCAATGTATCCAAGTCTGATTGGTCGATCTGTATGTTTTTAGTTATACAAGCAAGGAAGCAGTGGCGGTTGGAGTTTGAGGGGAAAACGGAGGCAAGGAGGTGATGTCAGTGTAAGGTTGATTGATTTGGTTTTATTGTCACATGTACTGGGATACAGTGAAAAGTATTTTTTCGTGCGCACTGTACAGACAAAACATACCGCTCATGAAGTGCATGGGCAAAAAGGAAAAGGACAGCGTACAGAATATAGTGTTACAGCTAAGGTAGGGTGAAGAGAAAGATCAGCTTAATAGGTGTCAGTGTATCAGCAAGTGTTTGCTTTGGCCATTACATTATTAAGCTAATTGCCTTAATAAAGACAGATGATGAACATTGGCTCAAACACCAAGAGTATCAATAAACACATATGTAACAATTGGGGTAAGGGAACCATAAGGTGTTTGTAACTCAGCTGAGATGTATGTAGAATAAAGTTGCTGAAGGTAGGGCAGCATGGTGGCACAGTGGTCAGCACTGCTGCCTCACAGTGCCAGGGACCCGGGTTCAATTCTAATCTCAGGTCACTATCTGTGGTGGAGTTTGCATATTCTCCCTGTGTCTGCGTGGGTTTCCTCCGGGTGCTCCGGTTTCCTCCCACAGTCCAAAGATGTGCGGGTTAGGTTGATTGGCCATGCTAAACTGACCCTAGCATCAGGGGGGATTAGCAGGGTAATTATGTAGGGTTACGGAAATAGGGCCTGGGTGGGATTGTGGTCGGTGCAGACTCGATGGGCCGAATGGCCTCCTTCTGCTTGTCGGGATTCTATGATTCTAAGGTAAAAGACAAGCTACTATATTACTCCTTCATCATATTCTATTACTGATCTTAACTTAAGGGATTATCCAAGAAAAAAGTGATCATAACATTGTTAGATTCAATGCAAAAAAGGCAGAAAGATGAAAAATTAATGCAGAAAAGAGACTTGACTAAAAATAAAATACATTTTTTTGTGTTAGATAAAAAGGGATCTAGCCCTAGTTAAGTCAGAAACAAAAACCTGGCAGATCAGACAGTTATCAAGCAACAGGAAACTCCCAAGTTGGAGATGAGGCAGCAAAGAGAGTCCATCGACACACAGATGAAAATAAGTACGTGACAAATCTAAGATTCATGAATACAAATTAGAACAAAGCAGAGTATAGACAATGTAGTGACGAGGCAAAAAAAAAAAAGATTAGAATTGGAAAGAGAGCAAGAAGGAAAATGAACCACAGGGAGCTTAACTGGAAAATAGTGAGAGAACGTACAAACACAAGGTAGCCCGGTGGCACAGTGGTTAGCGCTGCTGCCTCACAGTGCCAGGGACCCAGATTCGATTCCGAGCTTGGGTCACTGTCTGTGTGGAGTTTGCACGTTCTCCCCGTGTCTGCATGGGTTTCCTCCGGGCGCTCCGGTTTCCTCCCACAGTCTGAACGACGGGCTGGTTAAGTGCATTGGGCCGTGCTAAATTCTCCCTCAGTGCAACCCGAACAGGCGCCAGGAGTGTGGCGACTTGGGATTTTTCACAGTAACTTCATTGCAGTGCTAATGTAAGCCTACTGGTGACACTAATCAATAAACTTAAACTTAAGCACAGAACAAGGCTTGTAAAATATTAAAATAGAGAGGGTCAGCTTAGAGAGAGAAAGAAAACCTTGCATGGAGAATGCAAGTAAAACAGAAATTTGTCTTTGTTTTTGCAGGAGATAATGGAGTTATTGAGCAGAAGAGAATGAAATAGAGCTGAACTAGAATGGCTGAGTCTAGAGTAGCTAGATGTGGTTTTCTGGTCTTCAGAACTATTTCAGGCTAAAATCATTTGATTTGATTTATTATTGTCACATGTATTGGGATACAGTGAAAATTATTGTTTCTTGCATGTTATACAGAAAAAGCATACCGTTTATAGAGTACATAGGGGAGAAGGAAAAGATAGGGTGCAGACCTATGCTATGTTACAGTCATAGCTAGGGTTAGCTTAATCATAGAAAGATTAGCTTAATCATAGAATCCCTACAGTGCAGAAGGAGGCCATTCGGCCAATCGAGTCTGCACCGACCACAATCCCACCCAGGCCCTATTCCCATAACCCCACATATTTACCCTGCAAATCCCCCTGACACTAGGGTCAATTTAGCATGGCCAATCCACCTCACCCGCACATATTTGGAGTGTGGAAGGAAACCGGAGAACCCGGAGGAAAGACACGCAGAGACGGGGAGAATGTACAAACTCCACACAGACTGTGACCCGAGGACGGGATTGAACCCAGGTCCCTGGCACTGTGAGGCAGCAGTGCTAACCACTGTGCCACCGTGCCGCCCCTGTGTGAGAGTGTGATAATGTGTGATAGATTCCATTCAAAAGTCTGACAGCAGCAGGGAAGAAGCTGTTCTTGAGTCGGTTGGTACGTGACCTCAAATTTTGTATCTTTTTCCCGATGGAAGAAGGTTGAAGAGAATATGTCCGGGGTGCAAGAATCTACACAGGCTATAATGGGGAATAAGGTTATTTGCTTAGAAAAATCTAATTTAAATAAGAACAGCCAGTGTGTATTTGTAAAAGACAGATCATTGGTGACAAATCTCACAAAGTTCGTTCGGGAACTAACAATGTGTCCAGTTTTGGCCAGTACACTTGAGGAGGTCAGTGGAGAGGTTGCAGAAAAGATTCACGAGAATGGTTCCAGGAAGGAGGAACTTCGGTTGGGACCGTTTTCCTTGAAGAACAGAGGGTATCAAGGTATTCGAAATCATGTGCAGTCTGGGCAAGAGAGGAGAAACTGTTCTCATTGGTGGAAGGATCAAGAATCGGGGTACATAGATTTAAGGTAATTAGCAAAAGAAGCAATGCTGACATGGGAAAAACCTCTTCCTGCAGCAGGCGATTAGGACCGAAGAGCACTGCCTGAGACTGTGGTGGAGGAAAACTCAATTGAAGCCTTCACAAAGGAATTTGGATCATTATTTTAAAAGGACAGAGACGCAGGGTTATGGGTAAGAGGCAGGGGAGTAACACTAGATGAATTGCTCCTTCACAGGGCCGGAATTGGTATGATGGGCCAAACGGCCTCTTACTCTGCTGTAATCATTCTATGATTCTATTGAAGAAGCTGTCTCTATCCACTTTGTTATCCATTATTTCAACAGGAAGAGTTATTCACATACATTATATATCACACAGACAAACGCATGGGGAGCTCATGAAAATAACTGGCTACTTACTGTATAAGGATCAATAGAATCACTTGGAAGCCTGCCATCACAATGAAGCTAAATCCAGGCAGCGATGTGAGTGTTTGAGGATAGAGTGCACCAAATACAGTTGCCCCAATTATAACGCAGATTGTTTCTATAGAAGCCATGCAGGAAAACATCGCACCTGTCAATAATTGAAAAAGGACACAAGGACATGAAATATCAAATCTTCAGTCACAGGACTGGTATTCAATAGCAAGGGAACACAATAGCAGCTGAAATATCACTATCTTTTAGCTTCTACGGGCACGGGTGCAGAGTCAAAACTTAGGATTCATAAGAGCAGGAGACAAGGGCCTGTAACAATGATTGAATATTAAAATTTTGGCACAAGTGCAGGAATTGGTTCATCATTGATGCACAGGTGTCAAAGGTTCGTCTGCTTCCCTGCGATAAAGTAGCCTTTTATTTCGGTACTAGCAGTGGCAATTCAAACAGATGGATAGTTGAGTGGTAAATGATGCGTTGTAAATGACGAGATGACTGAGGGCACAGCGTATGTGCCAAAATACAGGGAGAAGTTGAGGCAAGGCACAATAAATAACATGGGAGAGGGAGAAAAAAAACCTTGTGTAAACAGAAGATAATTTTACAAGCCAATTTCAGTAGAAACAGAAGTTTGTTTCCAGCTTGATTGATGCAGTTCGATTAGTCTGCAGAAGAAAAGAAAACGGCTGCCAAAGCATTTCGGGCCTTCACTCAACCTACTTAGAAAATGGCTGGTTTTCTACTTAAGGGGTGTCAAAGTATAAGACCTACCTACTCAACTGATTTTTATTCATATACCCTTTTGTGTAGTCCTGGTAACAGTTGTGAATGTGGCTGCAGCATCATTTCTTGAAAAGCAAGCTCAACAGGGAAGGACCCGTCCATGTCTCTGCCGGAGTTACTTTGTAAGATTTATACACAAAATATTGACTGCTCGTGAAAGCTTTAGTGTTTTAATATTAAAGTGAGATTAATTTCATGTTTTAAACCATTTATAATGAATGCAAGTCAAACTGAATTACAACAAAATCATTAAATTTAATTATTTCTCAAGCAAACCCACAAGTATTGACCTTGTTCATTTCGTTCCACAATACCGGATGCCACAGATTGAAGCACAGCTCCAGTGAACCCAGAAAGACTATTCATTACAGCACCTGAAAGATTAATATTTGAAGGGTGTGATTAATGTTCTTTTCTTAATTAGCTTACATAAATAAATTTTATTTAGACTTATGCAGGCGGGTACGAGTGAGAGGAGTCGCAAGGGTCCACTGAGAAAGAAAGAAAAATATACTCTTATAAATTGAGGCAGACACTTTTTGACTTTTTAGCCAGGGTTTTCCGGCCTCGCTCAGCCCAAGGCTGGAAAATCCCGCCCGAGGTCGGCGGACCTTTGCAAGGTCCGTGTCCCGCCCGCTACGATTCCCGTGGCAGACGGAACGGGAAAATTCCACCCTTTGTCTTTTTGACTTCAGGATATCTCAAACCATTTTACAGCCCACCAAGTATTTTTTGAAATGTAATTTGTTTTGTTGATATTGGCGAAGAGATAAATATTGACTAAGACATTGAGGAAATTTCCCCTGCCCCTTTGAATCGTGCCATGGGATTGTTTATGTGAAAGGACAAAAAAGGCCTTCAGTTGAATATTTTACTCAAAAGGCGCACTTCCTCAGTTGCACTGAAGCATATACATGGATTGTGTACTCAAATCCTGATAAATAAATCCCGAGGTTGCATTTCACGTCAAGCGTACGGCTCGCCACCACCTCCCTCACTCCTGACTAAGAAGACTGTCACTTCAAAAGTCAGCCTCGTAACAATAATACGGCATGGGGTGGCAACAGTGAGGCAAGTGCAGGACTTTGCCCGGCATTGAGGGAAGGTCCGGCCCTCGGTGTCAGAGTGGTCCACAATGAGGGACCCAATGGATCTTGGACTCAGGTAAATCAGGGGTATCAGACAAGGATGGACCGGGCACCTTATGGAGGGGGAGGGGGTGGGGTTATGTGTTTTGCAGTGCAGGTGGGGAAGCAAGGAAGGGCGTTACTATCTACGGGTGGATTTCCCCCAACGGGCACCTCCCTTTCCCAAAGATAGTGACCCCCTTCATTCCTGCTCTTTTAAAAACATTTTTCTAAGGCAGACTGCGCACTCCCACCTCACTGCACACTCTCACCTGCCTGCCTACACCAACTGTGTTACAGCATGGGCAGCATAATATATTATGGTCAACGAAAGCATTAATTATTTAACCCTTAATTATTTACTTACATGTGGCGAGTGGGCTGTTGATTACACCGTCTTATGGGGCGAGCTTGGGGGTGGGCATGAAGGTAATGGGCTCGCCCCCCGTCATATCTTACTTGCCTTTGTGTCAAAAACATATTAAAAACATACCAAATACATACTGTAAACATACCGTTCACAGAGTTAACCTCCAGAGACAAGCCCGCTGTCTGGATCATTGATCAGTACAGCGCCTACTATGGGCAGGAGGCACAGTGGCACAGTGGTTAGCACTGCTGCCTCAAAATAAGGGGAAGCAGATTTAGGACTGAGTTGAGGAGGAACTTCTTCACACAAAGGGTTGTGAATCTGTGGAATTCCCTGCCCAGCGAAGCAGTTGAGGCTACCTCATTGAAAGTTTTTAAGGCAAGAATAGATAAATTTTTGAACAGTAAAGGAATTAAGGGTTATGGTGAGCGGGCGGGTAAGTGGAGCTGAGTCCACAAAAAGATCAGCCATGATCTTATTGAATGGTGGAGTATGCTCGAGGGGCCAGATAGCCTACTCTTGCTCCTAGTTCTTGTGTTCTTATGTTCTTACAGCTCCAGGGACCTGGGTACGATTCCCAGCTTGGGTTATTGTCTATGTGGAGTTTGCACGTTCTGTCCGTGCCTGCATGGGTTTCCTCCAGGTGCTCCAGGTGCTCCCATAGTCCAAAGATGTGCGGGTTAGGTGGATTGGCCATGCTAAATTGCCCCGTAGTGTCCCGGGGTGCATAGGTTTACCCATGTGGGGTAAATACGTAGGATTATGAGGGGTGCATAGGTTAGAGGGATTAGCGGGGTAAATATGTAGGATTATGAGGATAGGGCCTGGGTGGGATTGTTGTCAGCGCAGACTCAATGGGCCGAACGGCCTCCTTCTGCACTGTAGGGATTTTATGATTCATAGGATTCTATGAGACCAGACAAACCAGCCACCACAGATTGTTGGCTTCTGCATGGCACATCAGAAGGTGATTAAGAGCTTATGATATCAGCTGCCTTTATCAGAGCATAATGTTCATTTATTATGGCGAGTGGGATGCTTAACTGAGAGACATACCCGGAAAGATTTTCACACCATCCCTATCTGGGGCAGATTGCTATGTTTACCACTCCATTTCTGCCCCACTGCCAATTTTTCCCAGGGTCTTCCCACCTCCTGAATCTGGGGGCAGCCTCACTGATCTATATAAACCACCGACCAGAGATAAACATGACCTTACAGCTGAAGAGGTTCCAAAAAACATTAGTGTGATTAGAACTAGCCTGTGGGGCCATGAGGAAAAAGAATGGCAAAGGTTCTGTATCTGCAGCGCGCCCACGGAACACAACGGACATCCAGCCACCATCACTGGGTGATGGCTGGTATATTCCGCCCAATTGTTAACACTTACCCGTGCGCTTTCCATTCATAATAACAACTTTACCCTGCAGATCAACAAGCCAAACCTCAGCAACTAGAATTTAAGGTGTGAGGGCACTCTTGTTGCTTTTTCACACCTCCCTGAAGGGCACACAACTGGAATATGTCAAAGGGCGGAATTTTCCAGTCCCCTTCACTGTGGGTTTAATGGCAGGCGTGGAGGTGGGGGGGGTTGGAGGGGGGGAGGGGTTGCTAGGCAATGCGGCGGAAGCTGAAGGATCAGTTTCCGTCTGTCATTTCACACCAGAGAGAACATGTGTTCCCACCCGTCATGGTGGGTCACCGTTCCCGCCAGAACCAATGTGAAACTGCTTTGCGTCCCATTAATGGGATGCAGCTGAAGGCCCAACTGGAATGGTCCCCCTCCTTGCACCGTACAATCATCCACGTCACAAACAGGAAATCACCCTGGTACACGTCCCTAGCAAACTGGCGTGGACATCTCGGGATTCAACAGGAAGGAGGCCTGGGGCAGCTCATGGAAATTGGAAGATGGAGGCCTCCAGGGACCGTGGACCCTATTATAGCAGGCGCAGCAGTGGGTGAGTGCAGTACCCACGACATGGATATTCTCTCTACAGGAGGTTCCAGGAGGTAGATCTTCCAGCTGATGCCTTTTCAATATGGCACCCAGATATGACTTTGGGCCATGCACCATCCAACCCGCTCCGTCACCCGAAACATCCGACTGCTTAATCAATAGGCCAGCAGCACGAGATTCGGCGCAAATTCCCACTGGCCTTCAGGGTGGGAAACATTCCCCATTCCTGCTCCTGCCACAGGATTTTGTCCTGGAATGGAAAATTCTACCCAAAGATCTCTCACTCTCCAATCAGCCTAGGTGATTGAGGCATCAGGTATGAATGCGCATGTCTCTTAACAGAGCTAATTAGAGTCATAGAGATAAACAGGCCCTTCGGCCCAACTTGTCCATGCCGCCCAGTATTTACCACTAAGCTCCAATTGACCGCATTTGGCCTATATCCCTCTGTACCCATCTTACCCATGTAATTAGGTGTTGAATAACTAAAGACAGCTGATATGCTTGGTCTGTAACAGTTATATATTTTATTATTTTATGGCACAAAGAAAAATTGAACGCTTTAGTGAAAGCAGTATTCTGTTTATTCACATTTTCAATGCGAACTAAAGTGAGTTCACAATTAGTGTGTCACTAGAGTGAAGGCAAGAGGACTCATGCGAGAGCCTGTGCGCAATAATAGTTACCAACAATAACAAGAGAGCTACAATATAATCACCCAATATCATGCCCTTAATAGTGAACTAGACATCAGACAATAAAAAAATACTGCTGAACAGAATAGGTACAAGAGCTGCCATTGTGGATGATGTGTAACACTGAGTCTGACTGTAACGACATTTGTAAAGTCAAAGATCCAAATACTTCCCAACAAATTTTAAGCTTACGTCTCGCTCATCCAGTTGTTAAACACTGGAAAGTAATTGCTTTGAATGACTAATAACGGGTAAATTGTTCATCCTCTCTAAAGTAATGTTGGATTATCATCAAGAATTTTCAGCTCATTAAACACAAGTTCCTGCACGAAGATTCAAGTGTCTGCAACAAACTAGAGGGACAAATAGTTTGGCTACATGATGCAGAATTTTTATAGTTTACAAGCCAAGAATTCCTGGTGATGCTACATCAATTTTACTTCATAGCACATGAATAGGCTTAATCTATGAACCTATTGCTGTCATACCATAATTAGTTTTTCAAACACACTCCCTCCTTTTTTCCTCGGAATCCACTTGTAACCATCTGCACCATAGCACATATTTGACCGTCTACCTCTGAAGAATCCATAAAGCATTTTATTGGTTACAAAAGAAAATTATTCATGGCCCCTGTCTAACCTCGGTGTTTTCTAACTTTGTTCTCAGTCTGTGCCAAAATATCTTCAAAGTGAACTTTCCATGTATCACACATTATCAAGTATCTGCAAGTCTGCCTTTCCTGAATATTCATTGCTCACCGAGTTCAAAGTAAATTTTGCCCATGCCAACAGACTTCCAGTAAATGTTGTTATAATAACATAACCGGAAGACATTCTTAATAAGATTCCAACATATCTCACAGCCCGCCATCCAGAACATTAGTGAGAGGGAGCAGCATTACACAGGAAGTAGATTGGGTTTATTCACGACAAAGGTTCAATGTCAACCTCCGGTTTCAACATCAAGCCATCTTGGCACAAGGATCTGAAACACGTGCAAGAGGTCTGTAGAACTATGCAATGCTAATGCAAGCAATTGCAACTCCTACAGACGCACCATACAAAGCATTCTTTCTGGTTGTATCAGCTTGGTGTGGCTCCTGCTCTGCCCAAGACCGCAAGAAACTACAAAAGGTCGTGAATGTAGCCCAATCCATCACGCAAACCAGCCTCCCATCCATTGACTCTGTCTACACTCCCCGCTGCCTCGGCAAAGCAGCCAGCATAATTAAAGACCCCCACGCACCCCGGACATTCTCCCTTCCACCTTCTTCCGTCGGGAAAAAGATACCAAAGTTTGAGGACACGTATCAACCGACTTAAGAACAGCTCCTTCCCTGCTGCTGTCAGACTTTCGAATGGACCTACGTGATATTAAGTTGATCTTTCTCTACACCCTGGCTATGACTGTAACACCACATTCTGCACTCTCTCCTTTCCTTCTCTATGAACGGTATGCTTTGTCTGTATAGTGCACGAGAAACAATACTTTTCACAGTATGTTAATACATGTGACAATAATAAATCAAACCAAAATTAAAATTAAAAACCTTCCTCCATTTCGGCTTCCTGCACATCCCCGATTTTCACTGCTTCACCTTTTACCAAGCTTTTAGTCACGTGTCCTCGCGCATGTGGTTCACGGCACCTTCATACTTGGAGAGATCTCATCATATCAAGGGAAACAACGAAGACTAAATAACCACAAGAGGTGTCAGGGAACGTCTTCCCAAAATTAAATAAAATGGAGTGAGACATGAACTCAGGGACTATAAATCCATTTGCCTCAAAATCCATAGTCTGGGGGGGTGGGGGAGAGAGAATATTAAGAGCATTTATGCATAGTGTTATCAATTTTCGCTTATAGAAAGCAAAGACCTTCAGGTGTTAGGGGACAAATACTGACCAGGACCATCACAATTCCTTGTTGTTCCTCGAAAAAGTGGAATTTTTTCTTTCCACCATAAGCCATCAGCTGGGTTTAAACTTTCATCTACATAATAGCACTTCTGGTACCACAGCACTCCCTCAGCACTGCAATGAAGTGTTAATCGATGTCACAGGCAGCAGGCTTGAACGCACAAGCTTTTGATTCAGAGCCAACTGTGCTGCAAATATTCTGCGCTGGCACTTCAGCAAGCATTAAAGTAAGGTAGATTCCCCTTATCAAAAGTTATGGGCTATTAACTGTGCCCTTTAGGGGAGTGGTGAGGGGAAGAGTGGAGCACGATAAATGTAAATTTTGCCCAGCAATTTGGGGGCACGGTGGCACAGTGGTTAGCACTGCTGCCTCACAGCGCCCCAGGGACCCAGGTTCGATTCCCGGCTTGGGTCACTGTCTGCGCAGAGTCTGCATGTTCTCCCCGTGTCTGCATGGGTTTCCTCCCACAATCCAAAAGACTTGTTGGCTAGTTTGCATTGGCCATGCTAAATTCTCCCTCAGTGTAACCCGAACAGGCGTCGGAGTGTGGCGACTAGGAGATTTTCACAATGACTTCATTGCAATGTTAATTTAAGCCTACTTGTGATGCAAATAAATGAATAAAATGAATAAATATGATACTGTGGTACGGGATGGTGACTTCATGGGGCGGCCCATGTTGCACAAAACTAAAATTCTACCTTGGAGGTCAGACATGCAAGGTTCCACTGCTGCCCAGCCTGGAGGCTTCCTAACTAAATTACTGCCCTCCTTAAGCTTGAGATTGTCCCGAACCTCTGCTGGCCATGTCCTAACTCGGTCCAATCAAATCCCATTCATATTTCATCCCTGTCCTTGTCGAACTACATTGGATTCAGATTAAACAATGTCTTGTTAAAATTCTCATCACTGGTTTCAAATTCTGGCCCTGTCTCCCACCCCCATCTTTGCAGTCTCCTCCAGGTCTCTGCAATGTCTGCGCTCCTCTTAATCTGGGCCACTTGAGCATCCCCGAGTTTCCCTCCCTAAACCTCTCTGCCTCCTTCCTTGTTTCAGACACTTAAGGCCCAACTCTTTGATCATCTGACCCAATTTTAATTTTATTTTGTTTATTAGTCACAAGTAGGCTTACATTAACACTGCAATGGAGTTACTGTGAAAATCCCCTAGTTGCCACAGTCCGGCACCTGTTCGGGTTACACTGAGGGAGAATTTAGCATGGCCAATGCACCTAGCCTGCACATCTTTTGGACAGAGGGAGGAAACCGGAGCACCCGGAGGAAACCCACGCAGACACGGGGAGAACGTGCAGACTCCACACAGACAGTGACCCAAGCCGGGAATCGAACCCGGGTCCCTGGCGCTGTGAGTCAGCAGTGCTAACCACTGTGCCATCGTGCCGCCCCAATATCTTATGCTGTTCTGTGTGATCATGCTCCTGTGAAGCAACTTGGGACATTTTATCGTGTTAAGGAGGCCACATAAATATTACATTAAATTTTGCATTCCCTTTGTCCAATTCTACCACCGCTCCCTACCCTCATAGTATCAATCTCTGCTGACTCTCCTTCCTCTCAGCTCTGACGAAGGGTCATCTAGACTCGAAACGCTGGCTCTATTCTCTCTCAGTCCAAGCCCAGTCCAACGTTGGCGTCTCCACATCATGTCTATTCTCTCTCCACAGATGCTGCTGAGATTTTCCAGCATTTATCTGGTTCTCTTTCAGATTCCAGCTTCCGCAGTATTTTGCGTTTATTTTACATAAATATTAGTTGTTTTTTTTAAAAAAAGAAACAGCACCACAATCAACTGTTAAATGTGAGTAATTGTTTTTTGGAACAGTTAACTCATATCAAAACTGCGAAATGTAAGAATCCAGAATCAATCCAAAATACAAAAACAAGTAGTTTTAGAAATGAATGTTGGCTGGGGAACTAAATTATTACTTTAAAGAGTAAATTAAACAGGAATAACTGTGAGATTTATCACAGGCCGCGTTTATTTAAGGATTCCCAGTTAACACAAGGCATCCATTAGTTTCTCTGCAATTTATCTTTCCTCCTACTCAAAAAAAAAATACTATTTGAAAAAAAAAATTGTGATAAATAGATTTAATACCGCTTCATATTCCAATTGCACAACGGGGAAACAACAACTCTGATTCAAACGCAGATTCCCACAGCCGAGTTAGGTACTGAGCTTGCCTGCAATGATACCAGAGTCTGTGCAAACAATCGTTTGCAAATTAAACAGCTCGAGTCCAGTGAAAGTTTAAAAAAAAAAATCGCTGGCCTCTCAGAACACTGTGGAGGCATTTTTTAAATCAAGAGAAATGAATTCAGAGAGTGAGCACATAATAATAAGAGACACTGCAAAAGGAGAGAAGGAAAAGAAGAAAAAAATACTTGTTTTCCATTTGTTGTGGAGAAACATTTTAAGATCCAGTGGGCTAAAAACAGCTTAAGATGCGATTCCCATGCAAGAGACCTCCTGTAGGTATCTTGAAATAAAATGTGCAGCTGTAAGGGTAATTGATAATTCCTGCGCTTCATATTCATTCATCTTACCTTCCAGAAGCACCAGCATTGCATCACTCCAGCACCATTTCCAACTTTTCCTCGATTGTCTTCACCCCTAACCCACCTTTCTATCCCTTCCATGTGCCTGTTGTGATTTTTTTCATATAGGCAGTACTGGGGAATAAGTCAGCACAGCTACATCACAGCTTGGTACGGCTCCTGCACTGTCCAAGACCGCAAGAAACTACAAAGGGTCGTGAACGTAACCCAGTCCATCACACAAACCAGCCTCCCATCCACTGACTCCATCTATACTTCCCGCTGCCTCGGAAAAGCAGTCAGCATAATCCAGGACCCCACACAGCCCGGACATACTCTCTTCCACCTTCCTCCGTGTGGAAAATGTACAAAAGGCTGAAAACACATGACAACCGACTCAAGAACTACTTCTTCCCTGCTGCCATCAGACTTTTGAAGGGACGTACCATATATTAAGTTGACCCCTCTCTATACCCTATCTGTGACTGCAACACTATATTCTGCATCCTCTCCTTTCCTTCTCCCCATGCACCCTATGAACGGTATGCTCTGTCTGTACAGTGCGCAAGAAACAATACCTTTCATTGTATCCCAACACGTGACAACAATAAATCAAATCAAAACAAACCAACCTGCAGTGCCTGTTCAAAACCAGCTTTGGGCAGGGAGGCAAAACACAATTCCAGTTGCACTGGCGTGATAGGGAACCATACAAACCTGGGGACTCTCTAGTTTAGCTCCAACGCCGTGCTGTGTTAGCTGGTTTCAATTAGAATGATAATGGGAAACCACAGCAAGGGAAGTAGAAAGATCCAATGACCATGGATTCCCATTCTTTTTGCTAAACAGGAACCTGTGGCGGAAAGTGGTCATTGGAAAAGGTGATCAATCTGGATGCCAATGTCACCACAGGCCAATACATTGTTGATGCTCACTGGGAATAGCAGCACTAGAACCGCAATGAAAGGCTCGCTCCGGCTTTCAAAAGTGGACCTGGGAATGAAGTATCAGCTTCAGGGATAAAATAAATGAATAAATAGGAGAACAATCTGGAGAAAAATAGCATTGAGGCGGGAGCTAACTGTACTGACCTATCAGATCTGATTCACCTCTCAATGGATTGAAGACGATGCTTGGTTGATCACAAAGCCCCCAGTTCTCACTTCCTTCATTCTCCCTCATCATAGAAATCATAGAAACCCTACAGTGCAGAAAGAGGCCATTCGGCCCATCGAGTCTGCACCGACCACATTCCCACCCAGGCCCTATCCCCATATCCCTACATATTTACCCGCTAATCCCTCTAACCTACGCATCCCGGGACACTAAGGGGCAATTTTAGCATGGCCAATTAACCTAACCCGCACACCTTTGGACTGTGGGAGGAAACCGGAGCACCCGGAGGAAACCCGCGCAGACATGAGGAGAATGTGCAAACTCCACACAGACAGTGACCCAAGCCGGGAATCGAACCCAGGTCCCTGGAGCTGTGAAGCAGCAGTGCTAACCACTGTGCTACCTTGCCGCCATCTGATCGGAATCTGTGTACGGCAGGCCATATTTTCATAGAATCATAGAATCCCGACAGTGCAGAAGGAGGCCATTCGGCCCATCAAGTCTGCACCGACCACAATCCCACCCAGACCCTATCCCCATAACCCCTTGCATTTACCCAACTAACCCCTCTGACACTAAGGGGCAATTTAGCTTGGCCAATCCACCTAACCCACACATCTTTGGACTGCAGGAGGAAACCCACACAGGCACGGGGTGAATGTGCAAACTCCATACAGACAGTGACCCAAGCCAGGAATCGAACCTGGGTCCCTGGCATTGTGAGGCAGTAGTGCTAACCACTGTGCCGCCCAACTTGCAGGCAATCTGAATTTAAACAGTAAGCTCTCTACAGCAGTAATAATTAGTGAGTTAGTCTTCTCCTTTACTGAGATTTCAGAAACATGTCGAGACAGTCCAGGGGAGCATCAGTAATATCATACCTTAAGAACATAAGAACATAAGAAATAGGAGCAGGAGTAGGCCATCTAGCCCCTCGAGCCTGCCCCGCCATTCAATAAGATCATGGCTGATCTGACGTGGATCAGTACCACTTACCCGCCTGATCCCCATAACCCTTAATTCCCTTACCGCTCAGGAATCCATCCATCCGCGCTTTAAACATATTCAGCGAGGTAGCCTCCACCACCTCAGTGGGCAGAGAATTCCAGAGATTCACCACCCTCTGGGAGAAGAAGTTCCTCCTCAACTCTGTCTTAAACCGACCCCCCTTTATTTTGAGGCTGTGTCCTCTAGTTTTAACTTCCTTCCTGGGAAAATCTCGGTAATCTAGCTTAAACAGTTCTTACTCTTTGGAATTACTGCCATTCTCAGCCACAGCCCCTCTAGTACTCTTTCAGTTTGAAATGTCCATGCTACACATGCTTAGTGTCTTTTTATTCATCCATGGGACATCCCGGGTTGCCCTTGTTCAGAGCGCAGCTAAGACTGAACCACATTGCTGTGGATCTGGAGTCACATGTAGGCCAGACCAGGTAAGGATGGCAGATTTCCTTCCCTGAAGGACATTAGTGAACCAGATGGGTTCTTCCGACAATCGACAATGGTTTCATGGTCATCAGTAAATTCTTAATTCCAGATTTCTTTTATTGAATTCGAATTCCACCAACTGCCATGGCGGGATTCGAACCCGGGTCCCCAGGACATTCGCTGAGTCTCTGGATTAATAGTCTCGCGGTAACATAACTGGGCCATCGCCTCCCACTTTCTGTCCCAGGCTACTTCCAGTGAGCATGGCCTATGGAGCTATCGTAGCCTGGACTCATCCCCTTCTGATGTCTACTTTCCAGCATAGATTACGGCGTAGCAGGAGGAATAGGAGTCCATGGTGATGAATTTTTCTTACTGCCCAAGTGTCCAACCTTCCTTGGCAATGCCTATCACTAACAGCATCTCTAAATGTAACATCTCAGAAAAAAAGCTTAGCGCATTCCATCCCTCAGTATCAATTATGAGACTGACATTTTCATTATGTCCACCCTTTAATCTTCAGGGAGAAGAATAGTTGTGTCTCTCTGTCCACTCTCTTGCTCATTATTCAGTGGTTAAGCTGACACTCAAATGCATGTTCAGAGGTATCAGAATTAATATTAAATAATGAAACAGGATTAAATAGATAATAGGTTCACTTAAGATCACTTGTCGGTAATGAAATTGGAAACCATCTCCCTTAAGTCTTCCCATAGCCATTAAGTCCATCGCTGATTTTTTAATTATCAAACCATTTTTCATTTCTCAGATGGTCTGAACAGGTCATTTATTAGTTGCAACGGGGCTCAAGTCACTGCGGGCCTTCACAGGTGCTTGCCTGCAATCTGTTTCTTCTTAATGAAAATCTTTGCTCGCTTCAGGCTGCTGCGTTTTACAATCTCACAACTGATGCACGTTGCTCAGCAGCAGCCCATTCCACTGGACGTTATGCCAAAGCACGGTGGGCGGCACGGTGGCACAGTGGTTAGCACTGCTGCCTCACAGCGCCGGGGACCCGGGTTCGATGCCCGACTTGGGTCACTGTCTGTGCGGAGTCTGCAGGTTCTCCCCGTGTCTGCGTGGGTTTCCTCCGGGTGCTCCGGTTTCCTCCCACAGTCCGAAAGACGTGCTGGTTAGGTGCATTGGGCCATGCTAAATTCTCCCTCAGTGCGCCGGAGTGTGGCGACTAGGGGATTTTCACAGTAACTTCATTGCAGTGATAATGTAAGCCTACTTGTGATACTAATAAAGAAACTTTAAAACTATCCCACTTTTTTTTTTACATGACAGGATATCTCTTTAGCAGGAGAAACTACTATACAAGGCTAATCCTTTTAAGAAATTACTTCACACCCCAGGTTTGACTTACCGAAACAGACAAACAAAGCCAACTTATTAGTGAGACGACAAAGACGTTAATATTTCTCATGCTCAATGCCCATTTTTCATTGTACAGAGGGAATTTACAAAAGGAAATTCCAAGATTTATAACTGCATCTGGCCTCCCGGACATCCACATCTGTGAGGGGTGTGTCGAGCTGCGGCTCCTGAGGGACCGTGTTAGGGAGCTGGAACTACAGCTCGAGGATCTTAGGCTGATGAGGGAGAATGAGGAGGTGATAGACAAGAGCTATCATCAGGTGGTCACACCAGGGCCACGGGAGGAGGCCAAGTGGGTGACGGCCAGGAAGGGTAAGGCTAGGGTGGTTGAGAGCACCCCGGTGGATTTGCCCCTGCACAACAAGTACTCCTGCTTGAGTACTGCTGGGGGGGACAGCCCGCCTGGGGGAAGCAGCAGTGGCCGTGTCTCCGCAGTGGAGTCCAGCCCTGTAACTCAGAGGGCTAAGGAAAAGAGGAGGAAGGCGGTATTAATCGGGGACTCGATGGTGAAGGGGACAGACAGGCGTTTCTGCGGAGGCAGGCGGGATTCTCGCATGGTGGTCTGCCTCCCTGGGGCCGGGATCCAGGATGTCGCTAGTCGCGTCCCGGAAATCCTGAGGTGGGAGGGAGAGGAGCCTGAGGTAGCGGTACATATTGGTACCGCTGATGTGGGTAGGAAGGGAGAAGGGGTCATGAAAAGGGAGTACAGGGAATTAGGGAGACAGCTGAGAAAGAGGAAAGCAAAGGTAGTAATCTCAGGATTACTGCCTGTGCCACGGGAAGGTGAGGGCAGGAATGGAGTGAGGTGGAGGATGAATGTGTGGCTGAGGGACTGGTGCAGGGGGCAGGGATTCAGGTTCCTGGACCATTGGGACCTCTTTAGGGGCAGAGGTGATCTGTATACAAAAGACGGGTGGAACTTGAATCACACGGGGACCAATATCCTGGCCGGTAGGTTGGCTAAGGCTACTGGGGAGAATTTAAACTAGATAGGTTGGGGGGAGGGGAGCTAGAAGAGTTGACTAGGATCAAGGAACTAATTGATGGGGGGGAGGATGCAGGGGTAAGGGGAATTACAAAATTAATGGTAGAGGAGAGGGTGCAAGTGAATGAAGGCGGTAATTTAGATAAGGGAGTAGAGGGAGAGGGTGTTCGCGACTCATCAAAACGGGTCCAGATAAAAGCTGGAATAAGGACACTTTGCCTGAATGCACGAAGCATTCGGAACAAGGTGAATGAGTTGATGGTGCAAATCAGCACAAGTGGGTACGATCTAGTGGCCATTACAGAAACGTGGCTGAAAGGTGACCAGGACTGGGAGATGAATATCCAGGGGTATCAGGCGTTTAGGAAGAATAGACAGGAAGGAAAAGGTGGTGGGGTCGCGCTATTAATAAGAGATAATATCAGGGTAGTACTGAGGGATGACATAGGCTCTGAGGAACAAAACGTGGAATCGTTATGGGTAGAGATGAGGAATAGTAGAGGGAGAAAGACACTAGTAGGTGTGGTATATAGGCCCCCAAATAATAATGTTGAGGTAGGGAGGGCTGTAAACAAGCAGATAAGGGATGCGTGTAAAAACGGAACGGCAATAATCATGGGGGACTTCAACATGCACATTGACTGGCAGACTCAAGTCGGTAAGGGTGGAATGGAGGAAGAGTTCTTAGAATGCTGTCGGGATAGTTTCCTTGAACAGCATGTTACGGAACCGACAAGGGAACGAGCTATTTTGGATCTGGTATTGTGTAACGAGGTAGGTAGAATTAAGGATCTTATTGTGAAGGACCCTCTTGGGTCTAGTGACCACAATATGGTCGAATTTCTGATTCAGATGGAAGAGGAGAAAGTTTGGTCTCAAACCAGTGTCCTCTGTTTGAACAGAGGGAAATATGATAGGATGAGGGATGAATTGGCTAAGGTAGACTGGGAGAGCAGGCTGGCAGGTAGGATAGCTGAGGAACAGTGGAGGATTTTTAAGGAGATCCTTTTCAGTTCTCAGCAAAAATATATTCCAGCAAAAAACAAGGATTGTAAGAAAAGGGAGAACCAGCCGTGGATAACGAAGGAAATAAAGGAGAGTATTAAAATAAAAACAGCTGCGTACAGAGTGGCCAAAAATAGTGGAGAAACAAGTGATTGGGAAAAATTTAAGAAACAACAAAGAGAGACTAAGAAAGCGATAAAGAAAGGAAGGATAGACTATGAAGCTAGGCTAGCAATTAATATAAAAAATGATAGTAAAAGTTTTTATAAATATATAAAAAGGAATAGAGTGGCTAGAGTGAATGTTGGACCCTTGGAGGACGAGAGGGGGGAGTTAATAGTGGGAAATGAGGATATGGCTGAGTCTTTAAATAAGTTTTTTGTGTCGGTCTTCACGGTGGAGGACACAAATAGTTTGCCAAATATTAACGATAGAGGGTTGGCAGCAGGAGAAATACTTAATACAATTAATGTTACCAGAGAGGCAGTGCGGGGTAGACTAATGGGACTGAAGGTGGACAAGTCCCCGGGTCCGGATGGAATGCATCCCAGGGTATTGAAAGAAATGTCAGAGGTCATAGTGGATGCGTTAGTGATTATTTATCAAAACTCGTTGCATTCTGGGGTAGTGCCGGTTGATTGGAAAACGGCTAATGTTACGCCGCTGTTTAAAAAAGGAAGGAGACAAAAGGCGGGTAACTATAGGCCGGTCAGCTTAACGTCTGTAGTAGGGAAAATGCTGGAATCCATTATTAAAGAGGAGATAGCAGGGCATCTGGATAGAAATGGTTCGATCAATCAGACGCAGCATGGATTCATGAGGGGAAAGTCGTGCTTGACGAACATGTTGGATTTTTATGAAGATGTGACTAGGGCGGTTGATGGAGGAGAACCGGTGGATGCGGTGTTTTTGGATTTCCAAAAGGCGTTTGATAAGGTGCCCCATAAA